>NC_143047.1:11152500-11452500 GCF_057628025.1 Oncorhynchus mykiss
ACCAAATGACCTGGACTGCAGTTGAGATTACATTCAAATAGAGTCAAGTACAAGATTATTCAAGCATTTGCGAAGATTTCCACAGGCCTGCAACCTTTGCATGCTATCTTGAACATGCACACTTTATATGATGACACAAGACATCTATTGTTCCAGTAACCTCAGAATGTGGCCATGATGTGTTAGACATTTTAAGGTTGAATCTAAACTGTTGACATTAGTTTGTAAGATAGCCTGAACTGTTTGTTATTTGCTGTATTACAAAGGTAATATTGAGTTTGGTTGTATTTGGTTGACAACGCAACCAAATATCAACATTTAAAAGGAGATGTATCTTCTGCTTGGATAGTTCCCCATGAGCCACTGGCTTAATCCTATTCTTTAATTTGCATTTTTTTCTGTTGAGATGGAGAAGTGAATCTAACATATACATTCTTAACTTGTTGACAAGTTAATAGGCTGTTTACTGTATTTCAGAAGCAATATTGAATATTATTTGGTTGTCAACACAACCAACCTTATCAACATTTGAAAGAGATGTATCTTCTGCTAGGATAGTTCCGTCTCTGCCACCGAGTCTAGCTTTAATTCAAGTTTGTCTACAAATTAATAATTGATATTTTGGATTCATACAGTTTGACACGAGTTTGACGCCAGGCCTATACAGTTGAAGTCGGAAGTTTACATACACTTAGGTTGGAGTCATTAAAACTCGTTTTTCAACCACTCCACAAATGTCTTGTTAACAAACTATAGTTTTGGCAAGTCGGTTAGAACATCTACTTTGTGCATGACAAATTTTTCCAACAATTGTTTACAGACAGATTATTTCACGTATAATTCACTGTATCACCATTCCAGTGGGTCAGAAGTTTACATACACTAAGTTGACTGTGCCGTTAAACAGCTTGGAAAATTACAGAAAATGATGTCATGGCTTTAGAAGCTTCTGATAGGCTAATTTACATAATTTTAGTCAATTGGAGGTGTACCTGTGGATGTATTTCAAGGCCTAACTTCAAACTCAGTGCCTTAGCTTGACATCATGGGAAAATCAAAAGAAATCAGCCAAGTTGAAAAATTGTAGACCTCCACAAGTCTGGTTCATCCTTGGGAGAAATTTCCAAATGCCTGAAGGTACCACGTTCATCTGTACAAACAATAGTACGCAAGTATAAACACCATGGGACCTGAACGTACTTTAGTGCGAAAAGTGCAAATCAATCCCAGAAAAACAGCAAAGGACCTTGTGAAGATGCTGGAGGAAACAGGTACAAAAGTATCTTTATCCACAGTAAAACGATTTCTATATCAACATAACCTGAAAGGCCGCTCAGCAAGGAAGAAGCCACTGCTCCAAAACCGCCATAAAAAAGCCAGACTATGGTTTGCAACTGCACATGGGGATAAAGATCGTACTTTTTAAAAATGTCCTCTGGTCTGATGAAACAAAAATATAACTGTTTTGCCATAATGACCATCCTTATGTTTGGAGGAAAAAGGGGGAGGCTTGCAAGCCAAAGAACACCAACCCAACCGTGAAGCACAGGGGTGGCAGCATCATGATGTGGGGGTGCTTTGCTGCAGGAGGGACTGGTGCACTTCACAAAATGGATGGCATCATGAGGTAGGAAAATTATGTGGATATATTGAGCAACATCTCAAAACATCAGTCGCAAATGGGTCTTCCAAATGGACAATGACCCCAAGCATACTTCCAAAGTTGTGGCAAAATGGCTTAAGGACAACAAAGTCAGGGTATTGGAGTGGCCATCACAAAGCCCTGACCTCAATCCCATAGACAATTTGTGGGCAGAACTGAAAAAGCGTGTGCGAGCAAGGAGGCCTGCAAACCTGACTCAGTTACACCAGCTCTGTCAGGAGAAATGGGCCACAATTCACCCAACTTATTGTGGGAAGCTTGTGGAAGTCTACCCGAAGCGTTTGACCCAAGTTAAACAATTTAAAGGCAATGCTACCAAATACTAATTGAGTGTATGTCAACTTCTGACCCATTGGAATGTGATTAAATAAATAAAAGCTGACATTTCACATATTTAAAATAAAGTGGTGATCCTAACTGACCCAAGACAGGGAATTTTTACCAGGATTAAATTTCAGGAATTGTGAAAAAGTGAGTTTTAATGTATTTGGCTAAGCTGCATGTAAACTTCCGACTTCAACCGTACGTATGATGGATAAGGTATCTTTACATAAAATTTGCACTCTGTTAAATCTATTCTTTGGAATGACTTGATAGCAACAGTGACTCTATTAAGTAGAGATCTCTCAACAATCATTCTCACGATGGCACATTGGGAGTAGTTAGTGACAAATATCTTAGCAGAACTGGCCATGGTTTAAACCCTGTATGTGAGACCAAAAGGATAGCTATAGATAGATCAACTCTCCAGTAGGAGATGCTGCCCAGATGCTTTCTTTTATAGTGGATATTATGTTGAAGACCTGACGTTTTTTTTCAAAGTTACAAATTCAACATATTTTATAAGGTTTGTCTATGTTGAAAATTGGTTACCATGATTACATAATCCTGTGATTTAAATTTCACCAAACAACAGTTTACTTTGATGACTTTTTTCAAATCCATTGTAGTTTCCACGTAGATTCCACATCACAATACACTGACAAATTACGTTGAAACAACGTTAACTTAACCAGTTTGTGCTCAGTGGCCACCTAAAGCCTGCCTGTTTATATTCTTCCTCCAGCAAGATGTTGAGCTCACTACAATCTACTGGTAGAAAATGTTTCTTTAATTGAATTCCATAAAAAAAGTGATGAATATAAAATGTCCACTGTTGATTGAGATAGATTGTACATTCTCTGTAAAGGCACACGCTCATGATCTTATGAAATAGCATGACATCCAAGCCCTTTCCCCTGCAAAGAGAACTCCCGAGCACCCTCCCTGCTCTGCTCACTTGTTAAAGAGACTCATTTAAATATTCCTCCTTCTGACTGCAGGCCTGTGCACCCACTGAGGAGGTAATCCACTTTACACGTGGGCTAATAAGCAACGCTTCCTCTCCTACTCTCTACTCTGCTCTCCGGATCTGTGGTGATGAGCACAATTATTCCGTTGTGTCCCAGCTTAATCCACTCGCTCTTGTTAGCTCTTGATGGTTTCTCAACCCCTTGGTGTGTTTGTTATTTTTTTCTCTCACTCTGCTCTTATTTGTGTTGGCAGCAGGGGGATCCCACCATCTCATGAATATCAATAGCACGATTGATTGTCAGCAGGTCCTTGTGGAGTAGGAAAAACTACATGTCGATTCCCTTCTGTCGTATAATGACACAGAAGAGAGGCGTCTCGATTGAAGAAATTAGAAGGATTTTCTGATTGTATGTCTAAGGAAGAAAGTAGAGGTCATAGAATGTTGTAATTGCTGTCTCTTCTTTTTTCGTTTGAACGTTTCGTCATGGGTCCCTAGCATGTTGTTTTGACTTTTGTCATCGTGACTGCAGTTACTGTACTGTGCGCTGCAGCATTGAGAGATAACTGCAGTGCTATCTCAGAAATACGTAATAAATCCCCATGTTCCCAATCTCCTTATCTCCTCAGCCTTATCACTCTCACCCCTCCTCTCTTTTTTCTCTTCCCTCCTCCTTCTCTCTCAAGATATCCACTCTCTTCCTCATGCTGCACCCCTTCCCTCCTCCCTGTCAGTGCAACAGTTTGTGCATAGGATGCAGCGGCTTCTCGAAAAAGCGGCATGCCCTTCGTTAATACGCAAGTCTCACATCCCGAGCTCTCCTCATCGCTGCTTTATCCCACATTCCACTTGTTGTTTTTTTCCCCTCCCCTCTCCCTTGCTGCTCTATAAATCATTGGTTGTGAACGTTGCTGGGGCTCAGGTCCAGGGGCTGGAGGCTGGAGGCTGGGAGTGGGTGGCGGTGGAGTAAGGCTGGGAACTGTTTCCCGGGGAGGGATTGACTGTCTGAATTCTGGGCTGAGGTGGAGTCTGCTCTTGTTTCCCTCTAACGCCTATGTATGCCAAAGACGTACCCTCATAAAGAAGGAGGGAGAGGTAGACATGAAGGGAATCATGGTGTACACGATTATCTTTTCTTTTGGTGCTGCACTTACCTTCTTTTTCCTCCATGTTTTATATTATCATGTGCTATCTTTTTTTTGTGTGTTTTCTCTGTCTTCTTTCATGTCATGGCTGCATTAAGAGGAGGCTATAAATTGATTGAGGGAGTTTGGGGTTTTGGATATTTATTTGTGGTGACTGTGGAGAGGGCTATTGGAATCTTTGAAAGTGGGCCATGCTAAGTGCATGAGCGCCCAGGGACAGTTGTGCAACAAACACTTTGTGTAACAGTCCAGAAATGTGTGAAGTAATGTAATCGCACGTGGAGAAAGTAAAATAAATAACATAATAAAACAAAATGCATTCAGAATCGGGATGAATTATGATTTGTGTTTAAATTGCCATTCATTATGACAAATGTGGTATCAGTCGCTAGACTGTTATAACAATATCTGATTAAACATCATACAGAAGACCCATTTAATTATATATATTTTTTAAATGAAGCATGAAATGAACAAAATATAAATGGGGTCGATGGAACAGAGTACAAATTCAGAAAGGCTCATATTTCTGAGCCAACTCATCCAGCATTGAGCTGGATTAGAGACTCCAACATTTCTGAGGGTCACCTCTGCACAAAGTCATAATATACATCACCAACACTAGCTTTACAAAACATTAAGAACACCTTACTAATATTTAGTTGCATCCGCTTTTCCCCTCAGAACAGCCTCAATTCGTCAGGGCATTGACTACAATGCATCCAACAGTTGTGTCTAGTTGGCTGGATGTCCTTTGGGTGGTGGACCTGCTTGTATGATTTCACATGGAGTATCTACTATTTAGTTTCCCACACCACTCTCACACTCTCTACACGATATACAGTGGCGCAAACATGTATTTAGTCAGCCACAAATTGTGCAAGTTATCCCACTTAAAAAGATGAGAGAGGCCTGTAATTTTCATCATAGGTACACTTCAACTATGACAGACAAAATTAGAAAATAAATCCAGAAAATCACATTGTAGGATTTTTTAAATGAATTTATTGGCAAATTATGGTGGAAAATAAGTATTTGGTCACCTACAAACAAGCAAGATTTCTGGCTCTCACAGACCTGTAACTTCTTCTTTGAGAGGCTCCTTTGCCCTCCACTTGTTACCTGTATTAATGGCAGCTGTTTGAACTTGTTATCAGTATAAAAGACACCTGTCCACAACCTCAAACAGTCACACTCCAAACTCCACTATGGCCAAGACCAAGGAGCTGTCAAAGGACACCAGAAACAAAATTGTAGACCTGCACCAGGCTGGGAAGACTGAATCTGCAATAGGTAAGCAGCTTGGTTTTAAGAAATCAACTGTGCGAGCAATTATTAGGAAATGGAAGACATACAAGACCACTGATAATCTCCCTTGATCTGGGGCTCCACGCAAGATCTCACCCCATTTGGTCAAAATGATCACAAGAACGGTGAGCAAAAATCCCAGAACCACACGGGGGGACCTAGTGAATGACCTGCAGAGAGCTGGGACCAAAGTAACAAAGCCTACCATCAGTAACACACTACGCTGCCAGGGACTCAAATCCTGCAGTGCCAGACGTGTCCCCCTGCTTAAGCCAGTACATGTCCAGGCCCGTCTGAAGTTTGCTAGAGAGCATTTGGATGATCCAGAAAAAGATTGGGAGAATGTCATATGGTCAGATGAAACCAAAATATAACTTTTTGGTAAAAACTCAACTCGTCGTGTTTGGAGGACAAAGAATGCTGAGTTGCATCCAAAGAAAACCATACCTACTGTGAAGCATGGGGGTGTAAACATCATGCTTTGGGGCTGTTTTTCGGCAAAGGGACCAGGACGACTGATCCGTGTAAAGGAAAGAATGAATGGGGCCATGTATCGTGAGATTTTGAGTGAAAACCTCTTTCCATCAGCAAGGGCATTAAAGATGAAACGTGGCTGAGTCTTTCAGCATGACAATGATCCCAAACACACCGCCCGGGCAACGAAGGAGTGGCTTCGTAAGAAGCATTTCAAGGTCCTGGAGTGGCCTAGCTAGTCTCCAGATCTCAACCCCATAGAAAATCTTTGGAGGGAGTTGAAAGTCCATGTTGCCCAGCAACAGCCCCAAAACATCACTGCTGTAGAGGAGATCTGCATGGAGGAATGGGCCAAAATACCAGCAACAGTGTCCGAATACCTTGTGAAGACTTACAGAAAACGTTTGACCTCTGTCATTGCCAACAAAGGGTATATAACAGAGTATTGAGATAAACTTTTGTAGGTGACCAAATACTTATTTTCCACCATAATTTGCAAATTAATTAATTAAAAATCCTACAATGTGATTTTCTGGATTTTTTCCCCTCATTTTGTCTGTCATAGTTGAAGTGTTCCTATGATGAAAATTACAGGCCTCTCTCATCTTTTTAAGTGGGAGAACTTGCACAATTGGTGGCTGACTAAATACTTTTTTGCCCCACTGTATACAATATAATCAACCAAAAAACATGTGTACTGAATTACATTTTCTCTAAGTTTAGAGAGCTCTATATCTCTAAAATGTGACTCTACAAGGTGTTGAAAGCGTTCCATAGGGATGCTGGCCCATGTTGACTCCACTGCTTCCCACTGTTGTCAAGTTGGCTGGATGTCCTTTGGGTGGGATCACTCTTGATACACATGGGAAACTGTTGAACGTGAAAAACCTAGTAGCGTTGCAGTTCTTGACACATACCAGTGCGACTGGCACCTACTACAATACCCATTTCAAAGGCACTTAAATCTTTTGTCTTTTCCATTCACCCTCAGAATGGCAAACATACACAACCCATTTCTCAATTGTCTCAAGGCTTAAAAACCCTTCTTTAATCTGTCTCCTCCCCTTCATCAACACTGATGTGAAGTGGATTTAAGAAGTGAGATCAATAAAGGACCATAGCTTTCGTTTCACCTGGATTCACCTGGTCAGTCTATGTTATGGAAAGAGCATAATGTTCATGATGTTTTGTGCACTCACTGAATATTAAAATGGTCGTGAATAAATGCATGCTAAAACAACACTTCAGCCTGGATTACCATAAACTATTCACCCGGCAGTATTGACCATTACAAAGCAGGGCCTCTCCTAGAGAGTGAGGGATTTTTAATGACCTCCAATACTAGAGAAGGCATGCCTGCGTCACAAGTCTTAACCTGTCCTCTAGACATATCTCAGAAGTCCCTTTGCATCAGTTGAAATGGTGCGGCTTCAGCTTCAGGTGACGAGTCCGAGTAAGATGCCAGCATTAGGAGATGCAGCCCCTGAGAGCTAGTCAATATCTATCAGTTATTATGTTTGAAAGAAACACTGACGTTGCTCTGGGCTGAAGCCAAAGGAACACCTATGAGAAAACAAACTGAACCAGAGAAATGTGTCAGGCTTAGTTCTTGTTGTTGACGCTTGCTGTATTTTGAAGAAAACAGATTAGTAAATGAACAATGGATAGCGTTAAAGGGTCCTGCCACTACTGTCATAAGGATAATATAAAAACCATCACACAGTTATAAAGTAAGCAAACCACGTCACTGCCTTGATGCAAAAACGGGAAACGCTCTAAACGGTCTTGTTGCTTGTAATCTCTGCTTCCATCATCCAATTAAAATCTGTGTTCCAGGTAAAACAGCTGTAGAAAGTACCTAGAAAATGAATTATAGCAGTCAACGATTAAAACATTCTCCAATTATATCGGTAACATTTAACCCAGGGCTTAATTCACAATCACACACATATTAATATCCGCCAGGATCTGTAATTCCAGGTGACATCATCTTGTCTTTGTTTGAGTTTGCAAGTCCTCGCTACTGGCTGTGTGGCAACATGGGAATGCATGCATGTGGGGTGGGGTCTGTCATATAGAGCAGCAGTGAACTAATGCATAGGGAGAAAATACCCCCCCCCCCCTCCCCCATTGCAGGCCGAAATTCTATGTTTTGCTTGATTGATTTTAGATTAGGCGTTTAATGAAAACAGACTGTTTGGAGAAAGTGCTCCGTTGCTGTCAGTTTATCAAAGGCTCTGTCTTGGCAGGAATGGAACCGCTGTGTGGCCCCATTAAACGGAGCAAGGAGAAAGCAGGAAGCTCAAGGCTGATAGCAAACTCACTCGGACAGATAATAGTACAATTATGTTCCTTTCCATCACCAAGAGAGTTTGTTTAAAATGGAGCGACCCACACAGAAACATAATTAAACACTAAGATTCATTGTCAGTGTAAATGGAGGATTCCTCCTATTGTTTGTGTGCATGTGACTCGATGAATCAAATGAATCCAAACAGATTAGAATACCAAATTCTATGTGTGGGTGTGAGTGTGTATTATTGGAGGGATGGAGAGATGATTTTGGGTGGACCACAACAACACAGCAAATTTGCGGGTGTTAAAATCTAAGTTGTTGAGGTAAAAAGTGTTAGCGTTATATCTGAGTTTTGATTCTAGTGGGTTAACACCAGTGGGATTGAAATTGATGCCACCTGCAGTGAATAAATGAAGTGGTATTTGAATCGCAGTGGAATCAACACCACATGGAGTTAATTTCCGTTGACTCTGAGTGAAAAAGACAAACGAGGAGCTTCATTAGAATAGTTTATTTCAATATCCATGTTTCTGCATGAACATTACTTGATTAACTGAGTTCATACTACACAAAGGTAAATAAAACATTTCAAAACTAATTCAATCTGTAAGTGGTTGGACTTATTTCACCCATGGTGAGATGGTTGTTCCAGTTTAGAGGTTTTAGGTAGTCTCATTTATCAATCTTGCCTATCATTCTCACTGCAGATTAAACGTTCTAACGTTCTAACTGATATCCTAACTCTGGCTGAATTCCATTAGGAATTATATACCATTTTACAAAACAGCATAATGTGACATGCCAATGTGGCCTGCAAACCAGGAGTTTCAGGCCACTGTGTTAGGTTAAAACTAGGCTGTCGAAGTATGGTATTGTCAATAAAGTAATGCATTGTCATAAATAAGGCTACAGGACTGAAGGCAATCAAATGCATCATGTCTCTGTCACTAGCAAACACATTCATGTTTGGTAGTGGTACCTCTAAAATTCCCCCAAAAGGCAATCTGGGAAATAAATATGCAAATAAGGCTTTACACTCTACAAGGTTAAAAACAGCACCCCAAAACAAGTTACTGTAACACCACAGGTGTTAATTCCCTAAAACTGAGAAAATGTAACAGCATTAGGTCTAATAAAGTGTTAATTATTTAAAACATTTAGTGGGGGAATTGCAACACCAATGATATTAGGGACCCAACACTCTTGAGGTGATAGTTTATCAACACTTTACATTTTTTAATTTAACACTATTTTGGTTGGTCACATATTTAACACTAAGAAAGTGTTACATTTAACACTATGGGTGTTAAAATTCAGATCTCAAATCTTCTGTGCATGGAGAGAGAGTTTAGGTGCACAAAAGTATTGAGCACAAGGAAATAAATATTATCCACCACAATGTGAACATTCTTTAACATTTCTCACATCTATGCAACAGTCCCAAGGAATTTCCCTTGTAAACATAGGCTCATTATGGACTTGTTGCTTTAACACTGGGATTTTCAGACCCATGTGTTAATATGAATTGCAGAGTGTCTACAAAAGACAAGGGAATGGCTTTACTTGAAAAGATAGATGGAGGACCTTGCCAGGTGTTTAAAAACATGGTGACCAATACATCAGACTGCCCCCAAAGCTCTTGATCAAGGCTGAGCAAGGATTGGGTAATCCCGCCACAAAGTCTTTATAGAAAGCCAAGGAAAATGTCATCGTCTCCCTGGCACCAGTCAACTCCCTGAGAATATATCTGAATCCCAGCTGGACCACATCCAACACAGTCCGATTTATAAAATCAGCTCTGTGCCAGACAATTAGGTGACATTTAGACTCCGACCTGAAGGGACACATTCTTGATTGAAGTCCACCCGTTACTGAAAAAATGGACCACAATCTGGATAATCCACAATACTTCCAAGACAAATGGCTCCAAATCATTTAAGAATCCTGTTGCCTTGTCTTTTGTTAGGATGGATTGAATCTTCCAGTCTACTGGTGTATAGAGAGATGCTGGAGCAAACTTTGATCCCAAATATGTCTGCGAACGAGGGAGTGTGTTTGTGTGGGGGATGGTGAAGTTGAGATCTGTTTGAAAGTTCACGTAGCAGAGTCATTTTAAAAAAGATATATTTTTAAGCCTATTAGCTACACTTTATTCACACACTATCATGAACTTTCTTGCAGTTGTCTTTTAATTAATTGGAAAACAACAGCTATCTTTAATCATGGCGAGTCAAACTGAATAGAAATTAAGAGTGAGCTGGCACAGTTAAAAGTTTGGCTTTACATACTGATTGGTTTCATTCAACCGCTCTCAATACTACAGCAGACTTCCTCATTGATTTTGGGTCAAATTCAGGCATAACAGGCCTCCCGGGTGGCGCAGTGGTTAAGGGCGCTGTACTGCAGCGCCAGCTAGGCCACCAGAGACTCTGGGTTTGCGCACAGGCTTTGTCGCAACCGGCCGCGACCGGGAGGTCCGTGGGGCGACGCACAATCGGCCCAGCGTCGTCCGGGTTAGGGAGGGTTTGGCCGGTAGGGAAATCCTTGACTCATCGCGCACCAGCGACTCCTGAGGCGGGCCGGGCGCAGTGCACGCTAACCAAGGTTGCCAGGTGCACGGTGTTTCCTCCGACACATTGGTGCGACTGGCTTCCGGGTTGGATGCGCGCTGTGATAAGAAGCAGTGCCGCTTGGTTGGGTTGTGTATCGGAGGACGCATTACTTTCGGGAGTTGTAGCGATGAGACAAGATAGTAGCTACTAAACAAATTGGATACCACGAAATTGGGGAGAAAAAGGGGTACAAAAAATAAAAAATAATTCAGGCATAACAGCGACCTCTCACAGAAGTCATTGATGTCGTTACGTTGTATTAGTTAATGTGACGACTGTTGCTCATCGAATGTTTACCTGAATTAACTGAATCAAGCAATTATTAACTCATTAACCTGGGGCACCATGGGAAAACTAGTTTTTATTGAGTTTCTATTTCCCAAATTAACCCAAAGAATATCAGAATATTGCAGAACAGCTGCTAATTAACCAGTTGCCTCTAACAATCTCGTTCTGAATGTCGTATAGCCCGTGAATCTGCACGGACCCGGGTCCCACCAATGAATTCATACCACACCAATCTTAGTTGAAAATGTATTTACTAAAAGGCTAAAATGATGATAAAAGATACACACAGACAAAACACATTATAGGCTATTGATTAGAACTTAGTATAACGGGCCAACACACTATGACGCTTGTTACCCACAATGGGAATTTCAAAAGAGAGAGAAAAAAGAAAGTACACAAGAGAAATATACAGTGGGTGAATTTGTCAGCTATGCCATTCTAACCCTAGCCTTGCCCCAAACTGCCGCTCTTATGGGTCAGAATATAGTGATGTAATTACGTGGGGATGATCTCCGAGGATTCTCTGCGTGGACCGTTCCGCTGTTCGATGACGCACTTCTCCTGTGCACCTCCCTGCTCGTCCTCCCGGTGTCAGTGTCCTTTTTGGCTTAGGAGTCTGTTCCCTCACCCTTTTCTCTGGAAGGGGTCTTCTGAGGACAGACAGCTCTGTAGCTCAGAGCTCACAGCATAGAAATGAAACCCTTTAGATACCACGATTCGATCAGAGATGGAGGCTAGGTGGTTCAACTTGAATTCACCCGCTTAGACGCAGCTACTCATCCATAGCTTGGGTAGAAAAGGATTTCTTTGTCCTCAAACTTGCGTTGCGTTCTGGGTTCGTTTACTTTTTTAGACCTCACTGCAGCTGGGGTCACGTAGTCCTCCTATAAATTCTATACTCACGGGTTTTATACCCTTGGGTCAGAAGTGGGCGTAGCCGCCTTTAGGGTAATTCTCTGGGCGTACCAAGTTAATGAGGCAAGGTCCAGATTTTTATCAAATCCAATTTTAGACAACTAACTTAACATTTCATCTTCCCCAAAACATTATCTTTGATTTTGATATTTTCCTTACAACGTACAATGTATAAACATACTAGGAAAACCCTTCACATTACAATGTTTTCGTAATAACGTCATCTATTAACCTTTAATAACAAAACAAAAATGACATACATTTTCATATTCCATCTATCGTCATGCCCACCATTGTGGCTGACGGAAACCATTTGTTCCAAAGTCCCTTTATTTCATGTTTAATGTTCTGAGGCTGGTTCTCCATAGTAACAGGACAAAGGAATTTGTCTGTGGCCTGAGATTTACCAGGGGCGTGAGGGGCCATAAAACCCACCACATCCTCAGACCCCTAGATCTCTCCTCCTCTGTTGGGGTTGAGAGATAATCTGTAGGGTTGTGGTCTCCTGTAACCTGACCTGATCAGGACAGTCATGACATTGACCTGCGAATCCGAGATGTGTTTCACTTGTGGGCGTGGTAGCAAAACAACCTTTATTTGCATGCAATTGAAATATATTAATATGCATTACCATTTCTCCCGACAGTGGAATAACTGCTCTGGCATGCTGCATGAATCAGAGACGTACTTCACCCGCACCCTGCCGAAAGAGCGGTACAGGGTGCCGAACTATCGTCAAAAGTCAGACGAGACGCACTTAATTGTTTCAGACGGCACTCTATCCCCACTCTTCCAAATAGAAAGTTACATATTTTTTTGTGGGGTGCGGTGATAGAGCAGTGTTTGAACTAGGGTTAAGACTGGCCAAGAATTCCTGGAAATGGGGTTACTGTTACTGCTGGTGTTCCTGCTTTTTGCCTTTGGGGCATGTGAGAACTAGATATTTTCAAGGTTATGCAAAACAAACAAAACTATAAGAATGCCATAAGTTAATAAACTGACATAGAATCGCTGACTCAACTTCCCTTGCCGTACTACTCCCTAAAATTCTACTTTCCTCCATCCTTGCCTTGGGGTTGTTTTCTTTCTGCTAGACTCTGCATAGCCACTGACATGCCACAGACAGCCCTGCTTTAAATAAATGCCTGCTGGCAGTGTATCATCGAGACGCTGTGTACAGATAGGCAATCCTTCGCTGCCCAAGAAAACCAAATCCTTCAAGCTTTGTTATCATGGAGCACTGGTGTTGGTGGAGTTCTGATCAGAGATAGTGAAGGAATGATGGAAATAAGTAAGGAGCAGGAGAAGGACCAAAATTGTAATTGCCCACAGCAAAGTAAAACATACAGTACCATTCAAAAGTTTGGGATCACTTTGAAATGTGCTTATTTTTGAAAGAAAAGCACATTTTTGTTGTCCATTAAAGTAACATCAAATTGATCAGAAATACAGTGTAGACATTGTTAATGTTGTAAATTACTATTGTAGCTGGAAACGGCTGATTTTTGATGGAAGATCTGCTTAGGCGTACAGAGGCCCATTATCAGCAACGATCACTCCTGTGTTCCAATGGTATGTTGTGTTAGCTTATCCAAGTTTATAATTTTAAAAGGCTAATTGACCATTAGAAAACCCTTTTGTGTTTATGTTAGCACAGCTGAAAACCGAAGTAATAAAACTGTCCTTCTTTAGACTAGTTGAGTATCTGGAGCATCAGTATTTGTGGGTTCAATTACAGGCTCAAAATGGCCAGAAACAAAGTACTTTCTTCTGAAACTCATCAGTCTATTCTTGTTCTGAGAAACAAAGGCTATTCCATGCGAGAAATTAAGATCTCGTTCAACGCTGTGTACTACTCCCTTCACAGAACAGCACAAACTGTCTCTAACCAGAATAGAAAGAGGAGAGGGAGGCCCCAGTGCACAAATGAGCAAGAGGACACGTACAATAGAGTGTCTAGTTTCCTCAACTGGCAGCTTCATTTAATAGTACCCGCAAAACACCAGTCTCCATGTCAACATGAAGAGGCGACTCTGGGATGCTGGCCTTCTAGGCAGAGTTCCTCTGTCCAGTGTCCATTTGCCCATCTTAATCTTTTATTTTTATTGGCCAGTCTGAGATATGGCTTTTTCTTTGCAATTCTGCCTAGAAGGCCAGAATCCCGGAGTCGCCTCTTCACTGTTGAGGTTGAGACTGGTGTTTTGCAGGTGCTATTTAATGAAGCTGCCAGTTGAGGACTTGTGAGGCGTCGGTTTCTCAAACTAGACACTCTAATGTACTTGTCCTCTTGCTCAGTGAAATAGCCTTCATTTCTCAGAACAAGAATAGACTGACGAGTTTCAGAAGAAAGTTCTTTGTTACTGGCCATTTTGAGCCCGTAATCGATCCCACAAATGCTGATGCTCTAGATACTTAACTAGTCAAAGAAGGCCAGTTTTCAGCTGTGCTAACATAATTGCAAAATGGTTTTCTAAGGATCAATTAGCCTTTTATAATTATAAACTTGGATTAGCTAACACAACGTACCATTTGAACACAGGAGTGATGGTTGCTGATAATGGGCCTCTGTATGCCTATGTACGTAGATATTCCATAAAAGAATTTGCCGTTTCCAGCTACAGTAGTCATTTACAACATTAACAATGTCTAGACTGCATTTCTGATCAATTTGATGTTATTTTAATGGACAACAAATGTGCTTTTCTTTCAAAAACAAGGACATTTATAAGTGACCCCAAACTTCTGAACGGTAGTGTATATATTAAACACCACATTCAGGGATGGACAGCACAAGGGGGTGTGCATCGGAGGTTTCATCTATGTGGGGGGGGCAGGTATTCAAATAAGGCTAGAGGAGTATGGACTGGAAATATTACCCCCACCCACAATAACTGATTTCAGCCAGGAGGCTTTCATGGTCAGATCACGCAGTCAGTAAAAAACACGCCTGGCCCTACTAATAACCAATGACCTATTCCAATTAAAGCAGAATTCTACAAAATGAATGATTTATCACCACAAACAATCAGACTGATGACCCTGCCAATGTCACATGACCTGGCAAGTCTGTGTGGCATTTTCTGTGCGATAAGAGGATAAAAGGGGTCATTTAGGGGACAATGACCCAAATGTTTGTCTCATTATTCAAAACACGCAGGGTCGAATCTAATCTTGAATCCAGATCACCTTCCAAGTGCTGTGTGGCTTAGACCTACGGCATATTTTCAATATCCGTCTCCTTTATTTAATTAAAGCTCTCTTATCATGGCTACACATTATCTTGACAGTATGTAGCTATGGATATGAAACTAATAACGGGGTCCAACATAGCAAGGTGACATGGAAGTTCTCTCTCTTTCAGTTCTGTTCTTTCGGCACAGTTGCATTCCTATGACCTTGACATGGACAAGTGTGTTATTACAATATTAATTGGCAAGTGTAATGCAGCTAACTTAACAAGTGATTGTTTGGGTGCATAACAGATTAGTTGACAGTGAAATAGCACAACTCTAAATGACAGATCCAGTTAATGATCATCATCCACTGCCGAGTATAAAGAGAGTTGAGGCTCTTTGTGGTGACATTTTTGACCCACTGTACTGAGTGTACTGAACATTAGGGACACCTGCTCTTTCCATGAAGTAGACTGACCAGGTGAAATCTATGATCCTTTATTGATCTCACTTGTTAAATCCACTTCAATCAGTGTAGATGAAGGGGAGGAGACGGGATAAAGAAACGATTTTTAAGCCTTGAGACAATTGAGACATGACTTGTGTATGTGTGCCATTCAGAGGGTGAATAGGAAAGACAACATATTTAAGTGCCTTTAAACAGGGTATGGTAGTAGGTGCAAGGCGCACGCACCGGTTTGAGTGTGTCAAGAACTGAAACGCTGCTGGGTTTTTCATGCTAAACAGTTTCCTGTGTGTCTCAAGAGTGGTCATCCACCCAAAGGACATCCAGCCAACTGTGGGACGAGTCAACGTGGGCCAGCATCCCCGTGTAACGCTTTTGACACCTTGTAGAGTCCATGCCCAACGAATTGAGGCTGTTCTGAGGGCAAAAGGGGGTGTAACTCAATATTAGGAAGGTGTTCAGTGTAGATCACATAGTGTCTTTGACCAGAGAGAGGGGAAGTATGACAAACTGATTGGCTTTAAGGATTTATTTTGGAAATTCATGCATTTAAAGGGAAGCTCAGCAATTGTGTTTTCATCATTTTTCTTCCTCATTGGAATCGATTGGTGAGAAAATACTGTACCTCCATATCAGTAACATCAGCCAAGAAAAGTTACATTTTCCTCAACAAGGTGCTCTCCCACATCTCAACAACCCTTCACATTGATTTGTGAAAAACCTTTTAAAAGCTCAGCAGTTCGATTACTGGCTTTTCTCTATCAGTCATCAGTCTGGAGAACGTACTAGACAGAATGTTAAGCAGAGATGTATGCTACCAGCTCGGGCATGAATTACACTAAAAAATCAAAATGAGAGAGCATATTGCTCGTCAAGTGCACCCGTTGGTTGTCATTTCTGATAATGTTGCATGCTTATGGTCCTGCTTGCTGTGTTTTTGCCATTCTGTTCAGTGAATGGGTTTGTTTGGAGCATATGTTTGAGTTGGGGCCACCTGCTTCCTGCCCTTTTCTCAACTGTTGGCTTCATATCAGTATTCTGTCCCCCTGCTCTCAAGAAACCAAAGATAATGTAATGACGTATGTTGCTACAACTGTGGGTGACTGTAACAGTGCGGTGGGATAGATGGCCAACGCTAGATGTAATCAGAGTGTTCTATGTCTAGTTCCTATCTATGGACACGATCTACACTATCTGAGTGTCTGTGAATGTTCCATACTGAACTGTTGGGGGATTCCATGTAGCCTCTGGTTTCCAACTTGGGGTTCCATTTGTTCCTTTTTTCGTATCCATGTCTTCTTCCTGCTGTAATCATGGATACTGCATGTTCACAAACTGTAAGTCTCTCTTATGTTCTTATCATCACCTGCCATCACCTTCCAAGCGGTAACATCCCAGGCCATGTTAACATGTTGTCGTCATTCTCCAGTGGAGAATTTACTTTTTAAGTTCCTAGAAAAATGAATTGAATTTGTATCATTATCGATGAGCTAACTTACCAAGGTTCTGGGGTACACAGTGCATGTGTGTTCCCCGGTTGGCATGTTCAGCATACTCACTGTAGATTAGCAGTATGCTGAAGTAACACACGTGCTACTTTATTGCCGTGCATGGAGCTTTCCAGAAGTGTCTGTGCATTTCAAATGTTAACTGATCGTGATTTGAAAGCCACGAGCTGGGAATGTAGAGTTATATGATATTAGAGGTTTTCATCATTGCTGCAATTTCTATCTGGGCTGCCTCACTTCTCTAAACTTTGTTTTAGACTTTTTTTGAAATGGGAAAGGTCAGGACCACACATTGTGCCCCTCTCTCCTTAATACACCTCTCCTCGCTTATTCTCCTGTCAACGTAGGCAATGGGTATTCAACCTTGAGTTCCTTTTCTAGTCAGTTCTGCAGATAACCCTCCATTCTTACGAATCAGTGGTTATACAGTACCAGTCAAAAGTTTGGACACACCTAATCTTTCAAGGGTTTTTCTTTATTTTTTACTATTTTCTACATTCTAGAATAATAGTGAAGACATCAAAACTATGAAGTAACACATATGGAATCATGTAGTAACCAAAAAACTGGGATAGCATTTCGCTGCATAATGCTGTGGTAGCCATGCTAATTAAGGGCACCTTGAATTCTAAATAAATCACTGACACTGTCACCAGCAATGCACCCACACCATCCCACCTCCTCCTCCATGCTTCACGGTGGGAACCACACATGCGGAGATCATCTGTTCACCTACTTTGCGTCTCACAAAGACACGGGGCTTGGAACCAAAGGACAGATGCTGTCGTACAAGGTTAAAAGCTACATTTTACGAAATATACATGGTTTCCGGATACTCCTGTAAAGCCCAGCTCATTGGCTTTTTAGCTAGCTAGCTAGATTGGTGCTTATTTGACAAAGATACAGTCGTTCAAGTGATGGCCGCTCGCGTCATCAGCATGCCATGAAGGCATCGCTCTCTGACCAAATATGGTGTCCTATAGGAAATACTACACCCCTAATGAAATAGTGAAGTCTTGTTACCTTCTAGGATCTCTGAGGAATAGATAGATACAAATGTGATTTGACTGGTTGAAACAACGTTTAGGGTTAGCGTTTCACAGATTGCTTTCTTTGCAAATTGAACGAGTTGAAATACAAAATCGATCGTGCGTGCTATATGGACCTTTTTAGGACATGAAAAATGATTTTATCTAACAAAACGACACTTCATGTTATCTCTGGGGCCCTTTGGGTGATAAACCCGAGCAAGATTTCAGAATGTAAGTACACATTTCACCTTCAAAGGTGAATTTATCAAACCTATCGCTGTGAAAAAACTGTTTTGTTTTTAGGAGCTCTCCTCAAACAATAGCATGGTATTTTTTTCACAATAATAGCTACTGTAAATTGGACAGTGCCGTTATATTAACAAGAATTTAAGCTTATAAGATTTTTCACTGAAAATGTTTGCCAAGCAAAATCCATACAACTCTATGAAGAAGGACTACTTTTAACAACTTGCACTGACTATTTGACAAAAAACACATTTACTGGAAGAACTGTGCAGATTAAAAGTTTTGTAACAGAGTTGCGGTGAAATGGGACCATGCTCCAAAAACTGTTAAAACTGTTCAAAGATGTCTGCGGAAACAAGGGGGTGTCAGCTATGACATGACACCATGAGTTTGAAAAATTATATTTTGGTTATTGAACTACAGTAAGTGACGTGGATTTACACCCAGTACAGAATTGCTGTAACATAATTTCATCATGGGTCCCTGATCTGTACTACACGGAAATGCATAATTATGAATATCAATGTCATTCTACTCATGTCGATGTATCTAACTTAGGTACACAAAGGTATAAATATGCAACATCCTCCTTCGCATATTTTGGTATTATTCTACACTATTATTTTAATAAGTTCTGCCACCAAATAAGACCAAATTTGGTGGGTCTGGACCGGACCAAATCTGAACAAGTCAATCATAGACGTCTACAGTATGTTTCACAAGTTTGGACATCAAAGTACAGCACTGTAAAGCATTGTAGAGTACAGCACAGTACAGCACAGAACAGTGGAGTTTAGTCAAGTAGAATACAGTTCAACACAGTTCAGTACAGTATGGTTCAGTACGGCACATTATAGTATTCTTAACACCAGTGTGCTCTATTGTGAACAGTACTGAACTCTACTCCAATCTATTCTACTCTACTGTACAGTACAGGACTATGCTGTACTGGACTATACAGTCATACAGTTTTGGCCAAAAGTTTTGAGAATGACACAGATATTAATTTCACAAAGTCTGCTGCCTCAATGTCTTTAGATATTTTTGTCAGATGTTACTATGGAATACTGAAGTATAATTGCAAACATTTCATAAGTGTCAAAGGCTTTTATTGACAATTACATGAAGTTGATGCAAAGAGTCAATATTTGCAGTGTTGACCCTTCTTTTTCAAGACCTCTGCAATCCGGGAGTTGGTCAGAATTTATGGGCTTTTGTTTGTCCACCCGCCTCTTGAGGATTGACCACAAGTTCTCAATGGTATTAAGGTCTGGGGAGTTTCCTGGCCATGGACCCAAAATATCAATGTTTTGTTCCCTGAGCCACTTAGTTATCATTTTGCCTTATGGCAAGGTGCTCCATCATGCTGGAAAAGGCATTGTTCGTCACCAAACTGTTCCTGGATGGTTGGGAGAAGTTGCTCTCGGAGGATGTGTTGGTACCATTCTTTATTCATAACTGTGTTCTTAGGCAAATTGTGAGTGAGCCCACTCCCTTGAATGAGAAGCAACCGCACACATGAATGGTCTCAGGATGCTTTATTGTTGGCATGACACAGGACTGATGGTAGAGCTCACCTTGTCTTCTCCGGACAAGTTTCTTTCCTGATGCCCCAAACAATCAAAGGGGATTCATCAGAGAAAATGACTTTACCCCAGTCCTCAGCATTGCAATCCCTGTACCTTTTGCAGAATATCAGTCTGTCCCTGACGTTTTTCCTGTAGAGAAGTGGCTTCTTTGCTTCATCCTCCAAAAGTCTTCGCCTCACTGTGCGTGCAGATGCACTCACACCTGCCTGCTGCCATTCCTGAGCAAGCTCGGTACTGGTGGTACCCCGATCCCGCAGCTGAATCAACTTTAGGAGACAGTCCTGGCGCTTGCTGGACTTTCTTGGGTGCCCTGAAGCCTTCTTCACAACAAGTTAACCGCCATCCTTGCCTGTGAAGCCCTTTTTGTGCAAAGCAATGATGACGGCATGTGTTTCCTTGCAGGTAACCATGATTGACAGAGGAAGAACAATGATTCCAAGCACCACCCTCCTTTTGAAGCTTCCAGTCTGTTATTCGAACTCAATCAGCATGACAGAGTGATCTCCAGCCTTGTCCTCGTCAACACTCACACCTGTCTTAACGTGAGAATCACACAATTAATTGCAATTTATCTGATCACTCTTTATAACATTCTGGAGTATATGCAAATTGCCATCATACAAACTGAGGCAGCAGACTTTGTGAAAATTAATATTTGTGTCATTCTCAAAACTTTTGGCCATGACTGTACTCTTCTTTACTGTATTGTACTGTTCTCTACTGTACTGTACTGTCCAAACTCGTCCATGAGTGGTACAGCAAAAGCGGCATTTGTGGTACGTACATGGTGGCCGCCATCTTTATGCATGTCCTCCATTTTAGAGAGAGAGAGAAATGGAGAGAGAAAGGCAGGGGTTTCACTATCAAGCCCTGACCATAGAGAGCTGTTTATTCTCTGTTGGTTGGGGTGTGATAGTGACTAGGGTGGGTCATCTAGGTGATTAATGGTTTATATTTGCCTGGTATGGTTCCCAATCAGAGACAGCTGTTTATCCTTGTCTCTGATTGGGGATCATATTTAGGCAGCCATTTCCTCATTGTGCTTTGTGGTATCTTGTCTACAGATAGTTGCCCGTGTGCACACCAGTAGCGCCACGTTTTGTTTATGCTTGTTAGTTTTGTTTGGTGAGTTTCTATTATTTAAAATATCTGGAACTCTACGCACGCTGCGCCTTGGTCCAATCATTATGACGAACGTGACACTCACACTCTTGTTCTGACCACCAGATGACAGAAAGAGAAAGAAAACTGTTAGAAGCTGAATATAACAGTATGCCAGTGGAAGGGACGACAGTAACATGCGACCCATATGTGGTTTGTGACTACTATGATTGCAGAAATTTGGCTACAGATTTTTGGGAAATTCTGTTTCCGATTCTCATAATAAAAATGTATATCAGTCAAAACACTTTCTTAAATAATTTGTAAGTCTATCTTTACTTGGTACCTCTGTGAACTTTCGTTATCCTCCTCATGAGGGAAAGATATTTAAAAATGTCTTAAAGATATGTGGGTCTGTGGTATTACAAGGCACATGGCAATGTTTCTTAAATTTACAGATGGCAGATTTAAAAAAAATAATAGTAATACTTGTCAGGGGTCTTCACTTCAACATCATTGTGTTTTGATGTATTTCTAACACATTTTAAGGCTGTTTATGGTACATGTTTTCTGAGAGCCCTTTTTCATCCTTTTGACAATAAATCAAATGGTTTGCTTATTCTAAATGTTTTTAAAGGATAACAGTTGAAAATATATTTGCCTTAATTTCTCAAAAACTCTTAGCTGTTAATTGAAGCCAAATTTAACATGCTCCTATGAACTTTACATGGTAATGACCTGCACACGGCCCTGGTGGTGCTGTGAAGAATAGATTTGAGTTAGTGCAGGCAATTATGTTTCCTTATGCCTCTCTGCTGTCTCTGTGGAGCCCTCATCTATTTTCCAACGTCAGTAAACTGAAGGACCAAAACAGACATGAGGAAAGAACGATCAAAACACCAATGGGAATAAAGGAGAAATGTCAGGCAATGACTACAAGTTCAAAACCCAAAAAAGCTTCTGCCTGAAGCATCTATCCAGCAAATTGGGGCTATAATCTCTCTTGCCGGCGTGTGTGAATGTAGACAGCATGTCTGGACAAACTAAAAGACGTGTGGTCCCCCCCGTCACACTGCAGGGGCAATGGCAAAAAACAGTCAAGAGCCAAATCCAGATCACAAGAAACAGTGTCATAATGATATCTCCGTAAAGCCTCATAGCATGCAGTAGCCAACCAGGCTACACAGGAGGGCTTGTAGGAGGTGGTGGATGTGGTCAGTGTGCTTCAGGTCCAGTAACTGAGTTCAGAGGCAGATGATCCACACCGGGGGCCAATTCAAATCAAATCAAATTTATTTATATAGCCCTTCGTATATCAGCTGATATCTCAAAGTGCTGTACAGACACCCAGCCTAAAACCCCAAACAGCAAATAACGCAGGTGTGGAAGCACGGCTAGGAAAAACTCTCTAGAAAGGCCAAAACCTAGGAACCAGGCTATGAGGGGTGGCCAGTCTTCTGGCTGTGCCGGGTGGAGATTATAACAGAACATGGCCAAGATGTTCAAATGTTCATAAATTACCAGCATGGTCAAATAATAATAATCACAGTAGTTGTCGAGGGTGCAGCAAGTCAGCACCTCAGGAGTAAATGTCAGTTGGCTTTTCATAGCCGATCATTAAGAGTATCTCTACCACTCCTGCTGTCTCTAGAGAGTTGAAAACAGCAGGTCTTGGACAGGTAGCACATCCGGTGAACAGGTCAGGATTCCATAGCCGCAGGCAGAACAGTTGAAACTGGAGCAGCAGCATGGCCAGGTGGACTGGGGACAGCAAGGAGTCATCATATGAAGGACCTCGGCGTTACTCTGGACCCTGATCTCTCTTTTGAAGAACATATCAAGACTGTTTCAAGGACAGCTTTTTTCCATCTACGTAACATTGCAAAAATCAGAAACTTTTTGTAAAAAAATAATGCAGAAAAATGTATCCATGCTTTTGTCACTTCTAGGTTAGACTACTGCAATGCTCTACTTTCCGGCAACCCGGATAAAGCACTAAATAAACTTCAGTTAGTGCTAAATACGGCTGCTAGAATCCCGACTAGAACCAAAAAATGTGATCGTATTACTCCAGTGCTAGCCTCCCTACACTGGCTTCCTGTCAAGGCAAGGGCTGATTTCAAGGTTTTACTGCTAACCTACAAAGCATTACATGGGCTTGCTCCTACCTCTCTCTGATTTGGTCCTGCCGTACATACCTGCCATACATACCTACACGTACGCTTCTACACCTGCATTGCTTGCTGTTTGGGGTTTTAGGCTGGGTTTCTGTACAGCACTTTGAGGTATCAGCTGATGTACGAAGGGCTATATAAATACATTTGATTTGATTTGATGCCAGGTAGTCCTGAGGCATGGTCCTAGGGCTCAGGTCCTCCGACCATTCCTATTCTCTACTGTTATGCCTTCTGTAAATCAAAACCTTCTGCAGAAATACACTACTAACAACACAGAGAGTAATACATGCATGAGATAGACTAAGTAAATCGCATTACATACAGTAACACAGTTCACTTGTACTGTAGGTGGTTGATGAATTCATGAACATTTGAGAAAGTACACCCAAACCCAATTAAATTGTCCTAATCTTGGATGCATCTGTTCTCTCGGTTCATGGACTTTAACAGACAGACACACTAAAGTGAACCAATGAAGGGCAGGTGGGCGATTGACTCCAGTCACCTACTAACAGGCATAACCAATCAGACAAGGCATCTATGGACAAGCATAACTAATCTTCTGGCAGCGTGTGGAATGGCGCCAGAAAGGATGGCTGCCTTTTTATTGGCTTTTAACCAACTGTGCTATTTTGTTCGTTTTTTCGCATTGTTTGTAACTTATTTTGTACATAATGTTGCTGCTACCGTCTCTTATGACCAAAAAGCTTCCTGCCATACAGGACCTCTATACCAGGCGGTGTCAGAGGAAGGCCCTAAAAATGGTCAAAGACTCCAACCAGCCTAATCATATACTGTTCTTTCTGCTACTGCACAGCAAGCTGTACCGGAGCGCCAAGTCTAGGTCCAAGAGGCTTCTAAACTGCTTCTACCCCCAAGCATTATCTATGCATAGTTCCTTTAATAACTCTACCTATATGCACCTCAATTACCTTGACTAACCGGTGCCCCTGCACATTGACTCTGTACCAGTGCCCCCTGTATATAGCCTCACTACTGTTATTTTACTGCTGCTCTTCAATTATTTGTTACTTTAATTTCATGCTTTTTTTTAAGGTATTTTATTAAAACTGCGTTGTTGGTTAAGGGCTTGTAAGTGAGCATTTCACTGTAAGTATTCGGCGCATGTGACAAATAAGATTTGATTTGATTTGATTCCACTTGACAACCAGAACTAATCACCCCGACTGACCACCTGAATCGATCCATCTCACCCGTGGACAGATATCACTAAGAAATGCTGCCTCAAATATTTTCTTCACGTCTCATGGTGATATCTCGATTGCCACAGAAATGGACTCTTACACTCTTCGACTCACTTCCTCCCCTTGGATATGTACTTCCATTTCCTCTCTCTCTTGAGTAACTAAAACCAAAGCCAAGATATACAATTGCTGCTGAAAATCACATCAAAGGCTAGCAGTCAGAAACACGGAAGCGGAATGACAAATGCATTAGCCGTGCAGAATGTCTGTGTGCTGGTGTGTGTGTTTGTGTAACAGACAATTTAGCCTCTTATGGTTGAAAAATTAAATACATTGAAAAATGTGCTCTTTATTTCTCAGTATACTCACTACATATCACCACAAATCTATAATGGTTATGGTGATGACTCCATGTTTGTATCTAGCAATGGCTTGGGTCAAATGCATTTGAATGCAAGTCAATTCCTACATTTTCGTTTACTTCCTGAGCTGACTGGAATTGTCCATAACATTCATCAAATGTTTTCCCCTTCTTCTCGAAGGTGCATTATGTCATACTTCCACATGCCAATGGCCCTTGATTGTGAAATGTAATTTGGCCACCATATGCAAGTAAACAGGTTGTACAAACTGAACTGCAATAAAATAACATGTGCAGCTTGTAGCTCATGATACCAACTGTTTATCAAGTTGCAGTGGCTCTTTGTTGTTAAATCTGGAGATACCTGTCTGGGTAATCTCAGTGTTAAGCACATGGATTTAGGTCAAAAATATTTATAGATGGATGTGCTCTCTCATACCAATGAGTGGATCAGTCAACATTTGCTCTGCGTATAACGTAGAGTTGAGTGGAGTCTGGAAAAAAAGGATCATCTGCCCTGCTTTAAATCAACCGTGGTCATGGATTGTTAGGTTTTCCTTTGTCATTTGCCTCTTTGGTGTCTGATGAATGATGTCATAGTCTTGACCCACATTCAACAAGCACACTGAGCGAAAAGGAGACAGACGAGAGAGAAACGTTTAGAGATAAAGCCATTGATATTGGTCTGTAAAGTGGAGATGAGAAAGAAATAAGAAGACATTTGTATTGAAGTGTACAATATTTTCCCAGCATAAAAATCCTTCAGTAACCTTGATAACTTGAGGTCCAATGTCATGACAAAAACACTTGATAAAGGACACAATCTTTCGGTAATCCAAAACTTCCTTATTATGTCCTTCCATCCAATGGCGATTTTAGCATGTAAATCTTGGTGTGGCAAGAAAAATAAAAAGGTGAGATGCATGCCAGCAAAGCCACTACACAACACAACACCAAACAATACATTAATTGCACTATAACGGTGACAAACGGTGCCCACAAACGGCCTACATAAAGCTATCCCAACAGCAGTCCCAACATCTTACCACTGCTACACCTGGCTATCAGTGGAGCCTTGTCTGACAGCGAAACAGTTCATTCAGCCTCATTTACTGCCTTTAAAAAAAACATAGCTGATATGGCTGACTTGCTTGAACAAATGTGGTTTCTAATGACAATTGAGATGTACAAACTATGGCATAAGGGAACGATGTGCGGATAAGAGGCAATCCGTAATTTCGATAAAGACATTAATGAGCGAGCTAGGACGGACATAGTCAATATTACTATTTGTTTAGCACTTTTGAAATGTACAGTGACAGAATTCAGAACATGGGCTATTCTTATAGTGCTCTCCCTGTATACCAAGTCAGAACCGTAGGATAAATAAAGGGGGCATATAAGCAGACAATGAAAGCTCTTACAATATTCGATTATTACATTTTTCTAAAACAGGTTATAGGCTACATGTGCACCACCAAGTCAGACAAATAGGCTAAATTAAGGGGGATAGATTGACCAAAGTATTAGGGTGAGGCACTAACATCTTACTACACAACATACATTTAGTATTACTTTCTTAGCCACAGTATACATATCTCCCTGGCATATTACATGATTTATGCAGCAGCATACAATACATTTTTCGACTCACATTGTTGTGCTGTGCTCACTTGAACAGGAAGGTCATCCGTGGTCAAATTTTGTCATCAAAGTCTGGCATTCTCTGGATTTATGGTGCTTTCAAAACAGCTGGGAACTCTGAAAAAAACAAGGTTGAATCATGATGATGTCATTGATCTTCAGGTCGTAGCTCTAGAAAGAGGCTGCATTTACAATTCCGAGTTTGATGACAGTTCAAAACTTATTTTCCCAGTTGGAGCTTGTTTATTCCCAACCTCCCAGTGTCTTGAACTCACTGAAGTCAAGTTTTCCGAGTTAACAGTTGTTTTGAGCGCGGCACAAATCATGCTTCATTGACAGCATGGCCAATGTTGAATGTTTATCATTTTAAACATGGAAAAGAGCCCCTTAATCCCAGATTTATGGCCACATAGTCACTCCACTGAATAGCAGGCTAGTACCTGCTTTGCAATGCTTGCAGTTAGCGTTAGCCAATGTCACTGATTCCTCCCTAACCACTCATTGTTGAATTTGTGATTTCCAACTTGTTGGGTAATGTTTATGTCCAATGGCCGATGAGCACCGATACGTTTTGTCTATAATTTCTCTTCATTATTTATCTTTATATGAAAAGGATTAAAAAGGATTTGCCAGTAGATTGCCGACTTGATTCATGATGATGACTGCTGGCTAAGATTTTAAAAGTAGGATGTTGACATGATCAGTCCAATCAAAGCTACTGTACATATAACGTGTATGATGTCTGTGGCCAAGGACCTTGAGCCTTCTTGGATGGGCACTTCTAATGTAACTCTATGGCAGCACCCAAGGTGCTAGAATTTTCTAGCTCTCCTCTTGGACTTGGCGGTGACGTAGTGTCCACATGAGTGACAGAACACTGAGCCAATCACGGCGCAACACTCTGTATTTTCTGCCGGCTTGCCCCACCACCACAGAAAGCCCTGAGGTAGACTGAAACTACTGCATTTTGGAGCTGCCTTACTCAAGAAACCAAAAAAGAGATCATGTTTGTATGTATGTTTTTAACTCAATGACATTTACACATATTTTTTTTTTTAAATTTTGCAAACTGATATGTGACACGTATTAATGCCAAAATAGCAAGCCCCTGTTTTATTTGTTGCAAGAAATGTGGGGCTCAAGACAGGTGGGGCTCTGCAACTGCTTCCATCTTATAATGTTTTAATGTTGATATTGTAAGCTAAGATAGGTGTACTGGAAAGCCGTGCTTTAAACACTTTCAATTGATTTTCCAATATTCGTTTTGCAATTGTGCATGCATGGTTTCATTAGCCTGGCTGATACGACCCACGTGCCTCACAGTGCAGGGACAGCTGTGACGACACTGGAAAAGAGGCCGTTTGTTAATATAATATTGGCTCAGAAACTGTGCAACGGGTTTGATTGGTTGACTCAAATGTTGTTGTTTTTCTCTGAGGTTGAGACCTCTCATTGTTTGGATTTGAAAATCCAACCGTTGTAATGGAAGGACATACTGTATAATATTGAACATATAATAGTCAAATCATAGTATAAATGCAGGTGAGCTGGTTCTACTCTTTTTGGAATTATTCTGGTATTTTGTGGTGGAGAACTGAGCATGTCTAGCATAACATGTCAATCCTGTTACCCATAGGTAGATAGGCTGGAAGTGTTTTAAGATTATTTCCCCAAAAAATAGTGAAGCATGCATTCAATTCCCCCTGTCACAATGGGATTCATGGCTGATTTAAGATGACAACCTCAACCATGTTACTTTAATGGCACTTTATTGCCACTTTGTATTCATTATTTTTTATTTAACCCCTTGAGATGGGGAAACATGTTTCTTTATGAAATGAACATTCTTTCTCGACCTGGGGCCTGTTGCACAAAACTAGGATAAGGGATTAAGCCAGGATATCTTGGTGATCCTGGCTCAATTGATCCGTAATCCGGTTGCACTAAAGATGGATAGGGGGCAGGAGGATATGTTATGGTATAAATTACCATGGAGATTTATTCTGTGGAGCTAGCCTGCTCCAGACCAGGCTAAATTCCAGGATCTATTTAATCTCATCCCTAATGTCAGTCAGCAGTCACCACAAATGGAAACCAATAGTTATTTCACTGCTCACTATACATTGTTATCACATATAACTAGACCCACTGTTATTTAAACGTTTGTGATCATTAATTTCAATGATTTTGGATAAAAAATGATTTTTAGATGATGTTGCTATCATTAGATAATTTACAGTTTCCCATAGACTATAAGGCTATATATAAAATGCTAGAATATTAGGGCCACAGAGGGGAAAAAAACACAAGTCATAATATTGTAACCAGTTGTTTTAAAGGAGGACAGTTGTTAAAATGACAGATGTGGGGCATTTCGTGAAATTGTACTTCAGTATGGTTTCATAAACAAAGACATGCTGATGTGCCAGAATATTAAGTATCACATTGTCATAAGTATCAAAACTGTAAAAACAATATGTAGCTTTTCTGCAGAAAGAACCAGCCTCATAAATTTATGACTTTATCCTTTTTCTTCAGTGTGGCCCTAGTACTCTGTCATATAAACAAATACACATTCCATATGAATATAAAAACACAATGTGTAACATTATGTTCCTTTATTGAATAAGGACAAAACAAAGCAGGTAAACCATCAGCTCCTTTCAAAACTGAAGTCACAGTGACTCTACAAGATGGAAAGCACAGAATCTAAGCATATTATACAAAATGATACATATACAGACCTTTGAATGTGTATAACACACCCTGCATGTCTGCACACTAAAATAAATGCAGGACAAATCCATACACATCAACTGAACAGACAAATTAATGGATGCAGTAGCCTCCCTGCAGCCTTGTATTACACACAGTATACCGCACAAACATCATAAGAGGCCAAATTCGTCAAAAAACGAACCCAAAAAAACCCAAATTCCTCTGCCACCGCAGGACATATTTAACCAAAATTGAAAGCACACATACTAACTAAAATAATTCAACACATATTGGTCCCTCAGCAGCCGACCACTGTCGTCATCAGGGAAGATTGCCGGATTGTCCCAGTCCATGGCTGGTGGCACTCTGGGGGCCCTCTCCTTCCTCAGGCAGGCCACATTGTGGAGGACAGCACAAGCCACAGTAATATCACATGCCCTAACAGGGCTGACCCTTAATTTGTGAAGGCAGTGAAAGCGTGCCTTCAGGAGGCCAAAGGTCATTTCAACTCTGGCCCTGGTCCTGGCATGGGCATGGTTGTAGGCCTGCTGTGCTTCCTGGGGGTCTGTGAAAGGTGTCAGGAGAAAAGGCTGGCAGCCATACCCCCTGTCTCCCAGCAACACACCAGAGAATTCACCTGTCAACACAAAATCTCATCATTACTACCTCATAAACACAGTGATATTCTTGACACAGCCATGATGGTTATAAATAGGGGTTGTGTGGCTTACCTTGTGATAGGCACTGATAGATTTCAGAGGCCCGAAAGATTCTGGAGTCATGGACTGAGCCAGGCCATTTTGCCACAACATTGCTGATCACACAGTCAGCATTGCAGACCATCTGAAATCATAAGATGAGGAATATTACACCAATCAATGCACATCACTGGCAATGCAGAGTGTTCGTCAATGGACAATATCAAAAAGTTATGTTCACCTGAACATTAATGCTGTGAAAGGATTTCCTATTCACAAAATCGGCCTCATGGGCACCTGAGGGGGCTTTTATCCTTATGTGTGTGCAGTCCACTGCACCAATGACATTGGGGAAACCTGTCACACAAAGTAATGAGTATCCTACTATGTGTTAACAGTTGTCCTGTAATTTGTAGATCCTCTTACCTGCAATCCTATAGAACTCCTCTTTGATGTCACAGAGTCTTCTGTGGCCAGGGAAGGAGATGAAGACATCTGCTAATGCTTTGATAGCCAGACACACACTCCTTATTGTGCGGCAAATTGTGGCCTTGTTCAGCTGTTCTGCATCCCCCACTGAGTACAGGAAGGCTCCACTAGCAAAAAAGCGCAAGGCCACACAAACCATTTGCTCCACACTCAGTGCATGGCTCCGTGCAGTGCGGTGCTTAATCCTGGGACCCAGTAGTCTGCATAGATACCTGATGCCATCTGCAGAAAACCTGTATCTTTCATATAGATGGTCATCAGGGAAGGCCAGTGGGTCCAACCGGTCCCTGAAGACCCTTTCTCACCTGAAGGCTCTCCTCAGCACAAGTGCTTCTTCATCCACCACATCTCGCACGAATGGGCATGCCATTGTCAGAGCAGAAAGGAACACACAATTTTGGGCCTTCATATAGGCTAGTGGCCACACCTGGTGCTGGGGGGGGTGGGCAAAAGAGGGCGATGCCTTATAACGATGACTTGGTTGTACTGATTGCTGGGAAAATAAAAAAAACCTTAGAAAGATGCCACCGTCCTGTGTGCTCACAATAAGAGCTCATATGTCATGGCTCACTTGACTTTACGAGAATATACCTAATTTTTATTTTGAGCTGTGTCATCTTCTTGGAGCTGGGGGAGGAAAGAAAAATAATGATTAATACATTTGTGTTACAGTTAGCATACAGTGTACATTGAAGGCATATCTCACCTCCCTCTCAAGTTTTTTTATTTCAAGGTCCAGTTTCCTAATTGTCCTCTTTTTTATTTCGAACTCCAGTGCAAGATTTTCCATCTTTTTCTTCTTGTACTGAATGTCTATGTCTGCCAGTTCTATTTGGCACCGGAGGTGGTTGCCATACAACTTTCTGATAGCTTGTGAGCTCTGTGAACACAATACAATTAGCGCAGCTGGAATTTGGCAGGATGTGGTGTCCTTTTATTAATACGCACTATGTTGCCAGGCTGGTTTTCCCACTGTATAGCATCTGGGTCCTGTAAAAGAAATTAGATTTTTTGATTTTGATGAGGACTCCTCACCATTGTAGAGTAAATAGTACTTTCACAGTCTTAACATGATACCTCATGCCTTCTGGAATCCAGAGAGATGGTCTCCTCCTCATCATCGTCTCCATCATGTGCTGTTGCTGCTGCACTGGGGCCTTCACCCTATCACATTTAATCGGATTCATATTGAAGCTAGTAGACAAGACATGCCAGGCCTACAGTATGCCTTTGATGGAGTACTCACTGGATCAGCATCGTCTGGTGCTTGTGCTGGTGGCTCTAACAGGAACACAGTGCTGCCAGACACTGCAAGGCAATAGGTAAACCAAAGTCAGACAGTCCAAATTGATTCACTATGAATGTGGTTGTATCCCATGTAGAGATGGAAGGACATACCTTGAATGAAGCGGGTGGCATCTTGGGAGGAACCTATGCTCGTCTCTTTCCCCCCAGGGATCCCCTCTAAGACGGGCCTGCCTTTATTTAGCTCCAAGGCCATGTCCTCTGCTGGGGTAAGGTCAGCCTTTGGTGACCCACCACCCGTGCCTTGTCTGTGGGTATTCTTTTTCACTGCTAAAACAGTACAGACAATGTGTGAGCAGGCACCTTCTGGGTACAATATATGCTTGTGCTTTGTTAAATATTAGTCAGGGACCATACCATTCTGCAGAATGTTCTTGTATTTGATTTTGACCTGCTGCCATGTCCGTTTTGGCCCGTTCATGTTTAATCTACACACACACACACACACACTTAATGGAGTCACACTGCAAAAAATTACTTGGTATTTTTGTCTTGTTTTCAGTAAAAATATCAAAAATTTTATCATAGCTTTATACAGTGTGATGGAGTTACTTTACACAATTTCACTCATATCTGCAGTGCATTTCAATAAAAAAAATTAACCGTTTCATAATTACAGTACAACTGCATTTTTGGAGATGTGAATTAAATATTTGAATTGTAATTGTGATGTTTCAGCGGAGCGGTGAGTGTGTAATTGTGCACTACTTACGCATTCAGGCGGTCTGCAATACTTTGCCACGCTTTTTCTCTTTGCTTTATCACTGTGGCGGTGTTGCCTTTCTTCTTAATTATATCTTTTACCTCCTCGTATGCCTCCATGAGGATTTGTGCTTCCGACGGGGAAAAGTACGCGGCTCTAGTTGCCATGGTAAATCAGTTAATCTGTGATCTGTGGCGGGGTCTATTTGAGTGAGCCGTGAGCGCGCACCTATCCAGGATTGGTTTCACCTGGCTTAATGAATCCGTGTCTGCTCATCCTGGCTTGGTCTTTGTGCAACCAATTAAGCCTGGACGCACATGTTTTGGCTTCATTGAGCTCAGCTGAGTCATTTATCCCGGATGTCTTAATTCTACTTTTGTGCAACAGGCCCCAAGTTACACTACCCAAAATGTGCTCTATTTGTGAAACGATCTAGCTCTAAGTGGGTACAGTAGCCTTGAATTGCAGGAGAGTTTATGGCAAAAGTCAACTAATATTGTAGTCGTTGAATGATAACGGCTTCTTGAACCACACAAGCAAGCTAGCACAACAATGACAAACACTGACAAAGGAGAGAGAGCGCAAACATTGAGTGGAATACTCTTACCTTCTCACTCAGAGCATATCATTTTGAGTGTACATTTTCTGTTTCATTAGGGAGACCTGAAGGGACTGAAAAAAAATATACATATTAGGGTCTTTATTTGTCAGCCAATTTAAGCATACTCTCTGTTTGCCGACTCTAAGAGACTGCTCAAGTATGAAGAGAACCAATCAAACTAAGCCAACAATAGAAACAGGGTGTTTTCTCTTCACAGCACAAAATGAGTTACAATTTGAAAGTCAAATAGTGGGAAATTGCTTTAAAAACTCAAACCCATTGCAGTAGTTGAAGATATTCGATACCCGAGGGTTATCCGAGGTGGAATTGATGTATTCATAATGCTTTTTACCCTAATTATAATTAAACAAATGATAAGAAAGCCTGGGGCAATTATTTGTGTTTTATTTACCATCTGGAGAGGGAAAATTAGTTATATTATTGGTGGGAGAGCGTATCTGGCTAAACATTACCTTTTGCTTCTACCGTGTCTGGGAATTTGATCAGTAAACAGCATTTGATTCTTCTAAAAGCAGTAAGTATTTGCTGCAACTGTGAGTGAAGCCCTGATATGCTTTATAAGTGCTGTCCATTCATTTTCTATGCACTTTTTTTGTCTGTCTTCGACTTGAAACATATTGAATGTTGGCACAGCCAATATTACCTTTGTGACAGCTTTAACTTGGGCAATATTGTGCTGAGTGTATGAGACTCCCAAAGCCTTAAACGTGAAATGTAGCTATTAGTCTATCACAACGGGTGCCGTGGGCGAATAAACAAGTGCAATGGTACACTTAATAAGATGGGTTGTCAGACAGTCAGACCTTCCTCAGACTAAATTACACATTGTGAGAAGACGAGAAGGTTAATGTGCCTGTAACAATGGCATGGCGATGGTGTAGTTCCACACAGGGGGGAAACATATTTCCAGGAAAGTATCATTATTTTTTTTTACCTCTGTGTCAATGTGTAAAAGGATGTCAAAGGAAGAGCATTTACATACAAAATAGTTTAGGCTATTTGTTTTAGTTTGATTTCAGTTTCAACAGGTGTTTTTAGTCATGTCCTCTGATTCAATGTCCTCTGATTCCATATTTTTTTTTACATACCCCATATACAGATCTTTGAATGAATCTGATACATTCTACAGTGAAGTTGTTCAAAGTCATACAGAAGTCTAAAGATGTTTTTATATACTCAGACTAATTAGCGGGTGGCCTATAAATATGTATACATACAGATCTCAATTAAGATCCACCCATATTATTTAGTACAGCTAGGTGTTCCGTAGGCTACATCGTGTGAGAAATGCAACGCTAATGAAGATGTAGGTCTGCTCTTCAGACGTGTTTAGGTTGTCAAGCTGTAAACAAAGGCAGAGGCAGCCATGAGAAATACTTATCTTTGATTGATTTCCGTTGCTCTGGCAACAGGATTTCATCCCATAGGGAATGAGTCAATGTCATTCAGTCAAACTCGCAGGCACAGAATAAACCGTTGGAAAGTGATATGTGGCTACCAATAGTCATTCAGTTAAAGAGAAGACGTTCCACAATGACCTTGCAGATATCCAGTGTCACAATACTGATTAATATAGTGTTGATTGTTTTCTTCAGATTACTACAGTAAAATCTAGACTTATTGATACCAAACTCGGAGGTCCTCCTCACGTGGGTCACGTCAGCAAAGCTATGCAAGATATAGCTCGGAACCCAATTGGTCCAAACGACGGTCCATTTGCAACCAGTCTGCAACCACCAGAGGCAACTTAGGATGAAGTAAAAAATGCTCAAATCTTTGGGAACAAAACAGAATTAGATGTGAGGAAAATCCCCTTGCAATTGAACCCGATGTGTTTTTATTAGGCTTTTGGCACAGGTCTCACGTTGCAGCTTGTAGCGGGGAATAGAGTGGGACTTTTAGAAAGCTCACAGGCATTTCTTAACAGCCTTGTTTTGTTCCATTGCTGAAACGGTCCACCTGCACATAGGTCAGCGCATTTCCAATAATACAAAATGGTACCACACATTAATTTCCATTCTATATATTTGAAATGTCAGCATGTCTGTAACAGCCTATGGATATATTGCTTATGTAAATTAAAGTTAAAGGTAAGAAATTCAAAAGTTTGAACAATAAGACATACCACTCCAGGGAGGTCTTTTTTTTTATATCAAAGAAAGGGATTATTCTTTAATGTTAGATTATGCTTTAATGTTGAAAACATCCTACACTTCCTACATATGTTCTGTAATACTGCATATTTTGGACGCTGCATTCATCAACTACGGTTAAAATCGTTCTGTAAAGAAGCCTTCTTCCTGTAAACATGATTGTTTTCTTCTGTGAAATCAGCATCGTCCTACACACAATGTAGGCAGCCCACGGTGACCTTTGGTTATCAATATCATAGTACATATACCATACAGATGGATTAAGGAGTAAACAATCTGACTGACTGAGAAGACAGCAGGCAGCTGCTCCTTGTTTGTACAATACATCATTCAGCAGCAGTAATTTGTGACAAAGAGTTCAAGCCACCCGACGGAGTGCCCCAGATACTTTTCCTTTCATCCTTTTACTGCACAAATCAGGATAATCGTGTAGTCCTCTTTCAGGCTTGTGTCGACAATTACAGTAGCATGTGTGACTATTACAATAACGTGTGTGACTATTACAATAACGTGTGTGACTATTACCGTAACATGTGCCTAACCATGTACACCAAATCAGCCTAACCATGTATAACCATAATCAAACTGTAGGCGTCCACATTTGCTTGTATAACAATAACATCCAAACAAACATTACATGTCTTCTAATTGTGCTGGGATCAGGAAGCCCTCAAGCATGGCTTGAAACCAGAGTTTTCACTTCTCTAAGACAGAATGGAATTCCAGGCGTCCCTTGACCTCTACACCCCATCTCAGCTGTGTAGAGGTGGCATTTGTTTTACGTGACAGGTCGCGTCTATTGCAGGACAACAGGGCAGCAGGGCCAGAGATGAGGGGGGGGGGGGGGGTCTGGGGTGATCCCTGAGCCTACTAAGCATATTGGGAAATTAGGAATATGCACGAAGGCCTTGGTTTTAATGGCCAACCCCAGCCATTAATTTGCATCTTACTCACCCATGTGTTTACAAAGCTCCTTTATTCAGTTTACCAAATTACCTTTTCTGGATGAGCAGCTTCAGCGGGACCTGGCCCCAGAATATAATTGTTTTTCTCTTTCTCCCTCTGTTTAATTCTGGAGTAACAGTGAAACATTCTGCCACTTGTCTGGGCACCTCATTTGTGTGGGTGTTTGTTCTATAAACAGCTGCCTGAGGGAAGAGTATTAAAATAAGAGCTTGTGGGGAACATGGACAAAATTTCCATGCTCCCTGTTTTCCCTCCATTTACCTTTTTAAAGATACTGTTTGTCAGTAGTTGTGTTACATATGTGTTTATGTTAACCACATAGATGATTCTATAAAGCCGGGCCAGGAGCTGACTCACTGGTGGTGTTGAACACGCCAAGCATATTAAATGACAGTATTTCTACTGTGGCAAGTCACACTGGAACAAAACATTACCAACAAACATTTGCAGCATCGACATCATTGTTAATATATTGGGAAATTCAAATCTAAGTCAAATCAAACGTACACTTGGGCTACGTTCGTTGAGTATTTGCACTAGGTGTGAAATGTATATTGTAACTATTTTCACAGTAAAGGATTAACCACAAACAAAATAACTATGCTAACATCTAACAGGCTTCATATGCCTCTGTCTATCAGATAAGAGGAAGAGAAGAAGTTGTAATTATACACTCATCCCTGCTTTTCCGTACTTGAAGAGTGAAGGTGAGCTGTCCACATGATAGAAGATATGTTTTGGTGGACACCTTTTAACTCTCCGCAGGATAGTTGCTCTGCTGGGGAATGAGCAATTGCATGCCTTTCTCTGTGACAGCGATTTGCAATGTAGGATTAACACCATGTTCAATAAGGTCTTGAGCCCCCATGAATAAAATGGGTAAAAAGCACATCATATTGTGGGTCATTACCTTGCACTTAATGTTGTAGCACATAATTGATGAGGTGGTGGCAGAGAGAGAAATGTACACTAGATTGGAATGGAATGCACAACTGCTCTGCCGTTTCATATTAATATGATATTAAAATGTAATTACAAGTTTTGGTCTTTGTAAATATGGAACGGTTTCTTTCATCAACAGCTGCTGTCCATTATTTAACCGCAGTGTTATACCAGTGTTCTGTCTCATAGCTTTATGGGTAGTTTTATAGAGAACGGGCAAATGGCATGTTTGAAATGGCCAGGAAGGTATCATAAAGATACGCTACAGGGTATCATCATGCTATTCCACAATGGCGTCACTGATGTTAATTAACTCTGGCCTGGGTCTCAAGGGGGACTGAGAGAGGGAGGCTGATTGTGTAAGACAGTTATATTGGCAACAGGTCCGCACTGTGCATCGACAGCATCTAAACCAAAGTGGCCTGCCTGAAGTCTCCTAGAGGGCACTAAGGTGTTGTGTCACATCTGAAGATTATATACGGTTCAAAGGCATTTCGCTACACAAGCATTTGGCTACACCTGCAATAACATCTGCTAAATATGTGTATGTGACCAATAAATGGGATTTGATTTGAAAAGGCATTATAACTTATCCATGGAAATTGGCACTTTATAATTCTATCACTAACGCAGCAGAGTGGCAAATTGGATATAGGTCTCGATTCTCTTTCAATCCCTATATTTACTGCAAGTGGTTCCGTAATACAGTTGTTTGTTCAGACATTTCTATTTGATACATTTTGAAAGTCTCTCAACAAGATATTTTGATGATATGAGTTCTACAGCCCAAACTCCAGTGGATTATGTGCTGTCCAGACGTATTTATAGTGGAATGTTGAATTTATGGCTTGGTGTGGCATTTAATTTCCATTGCTATTTCCAACCATCCACTAGGGGCAACATGAATGCCTGTTACCATTTACTAGGCTTGTGACGAGTTAGGGTCATAGGGATGGGGTTGAGGATGGGCTAAAACCGCAAGCTACGGCTCCGAGCATTGCGGGTTCAAACCCAGTTCTAGGCATTTGTTTTGTTATTGTAGTTTTCCTGTTTTAACTCTATCCCAAACAATTAACCCTAACCTTAACCACTGCCAGAAATACCCGAATGCAAGATCGTAATTTTAACGACTACTGAGCCTACTGTTGTCTATTGTACATGGTAAGCTGATGCAGACCAAGTTGTGCTTCACGTTTTAATATTGAAAACATCTGAGGATTTTTCTACAACATTCCCAACATTTTTACACAATTACAAACTTTCTAGAATAAAAATCAAATTTCATCAATTACATGTGGAAAAACTTATTTGAGTTAACATTATCAAGCCAGCAGCAGATGAAACAGAATGTGAATTCTCTCCCACCTCTCTCCCCGGTTTTAGCTTGCAGCTATCTCTGTCTAGCTGGCTAGCTTTAGGATATTTACTAGCACATACCAGTGACAAACGTGTCTATGTTATCAATGTATGGCAGTACACAAACAAAATCTCTCACTTATTTTGCACAGCTAGAAAGAAACAGCAACAAATTATTTCAGAAACAGAGGAAGAGGATAGCTAGCTATAGCAAGCTAACGTTAGCTGATGCCTCTTTAACAAGAAGCAACTGTGACATTGATCCTAAGATAAAAACTTTCCCATTGACAAAATCCACAAAGCCTGTCTCCAGGGAATCTTCAAAATGACCCTAGAGCCACGATCGAATCCATGACCAAAGCATGCATTTCAATTTAACCCACAGGTAGGCTCAATAGAAAATTCACCCGGTGCCACAGACACCATCCAACAAGCCATCCACACACACAGAGAGCCCAAGTGCAGACAGCCAGCGGCTCCCAAAACACAACTCATGTGGCAAGCTCCAGAAATGAACTTCCCCATTCTACAATCCACCCCTCTAAAGAAAACCTGGTTCCTTTCTCCGAAATGCCATCAGATCCACAATCAAATACATGACCGAAGTGTCGCATTCCGGTTTAGCAGGTCATCCACACACATAGACGCACACACAGTTTTGGACCAAGCAACAGGGTTCTATACAGAAACTCTGTCCTCTATCACGACCAAAACGACTCTTTTCCCACAGGCTTGTGCTATCTATAGTGTGACAGAACCAGCTGTTAGCTACCAATAGCTGGCAGATATGAAACTTTAGCATTAATAAGTTCTATTTAGATTGAAGGCATGAGCTAAATGCAGTATCTCTATAGCTAGCTAGCATTAGCATAGAGGTAAGTCAGCTAGCTCTTTCACTTCCAGTCCCTTCACAAAGTATTCACACATGTTGACTTTTCCACATTTTGTTGTGTTACAAGGTGGGATTTAAATGTATTTAATTGTATTTTTTTTGCCAACAATCAACACAAAAAACTCTGTAATGCCAAAGTGGAAGAACAATTTGAACATTTGTAAAAATGTTATGAAACTAAAACATATATCTTAATTACGTAAGTATTCAACCCCCTGAGTAAATCCACCTTAGAATCACATTAGGCAGTGATTACAGTTGTGAGTCTTTCTTGTTAACTCGCTAAAAGCTTTGCAAACCTGGATTGTGAAATATTTGCACATTATTCTTTTAAAAAGTCTTCAAGCTCTGTCAAGTTGGTTGTTGATCATTGCTATACAGACATTTTCAAGTCTTGCCATAGATTTTCAAGCCGATTTAACTCAAAACTGTAACTAGGCCACTGAGAAACATTCGATGTCGTCTTGGGAAACAACTCAAATTGACTGAATTTTGGACTTGTGTTTTAGATTGCTGTTCTGCTGAAAGGTGAATTTGTCTCCCATTGTCTGGTGGAAAGCAGACTGAACCAGGTTTTCCTCTAGGATTTTGCCTGTGCTTAGCACTATTTCGTTTTTGTTTTTACCCTCGGGAAACTAAAAAGATTTGGGTCCTGAGATCCTCAAAGGGTTCTACAGCTGCAACATCAAGAGCATCCTGACCGGTTGCATCACTGCCTGGTACGGCAATTGCTCGGCCTCCGACCGCAAGGCATCCTACAATGTGATTTTCTGGATTTTTTTTCGCATTTTGTCTGTCACAGTTGAAGTGTACCTATGATGAAAATTACAGGCCTCTCTCATCTTTTTAAGTGGGAGAACTTGCACAATTGGTGGTTGACTAAATACTTTTTTGCCCCACTGTATGCATAGTCACTTTAACCATACCTACATGTACATACTACTTCAATAAGCCTGACTAACCGGTGTCTGTATACAGCCTTGCTACTGTTATTTTCAAATGTCTTTTTACTGTTGTTTTATTTCTTTACTTATCTACACACACACACACACACACACACACACACACACACACACACACACACACACACACACACACACACACACACACACACACACACACACACACACACACACACCTTTTTTCGCACTATTGGTTAGAGCCTGTAAGTAAGCATTTCACTGTAAGGTCTACTACACCTGTTGTATTTGGCGCACGTGACAAATAAACTTTGATTTGATTTGACGCTGAACTAGCATGGCTACCACTGCATTCTGCAGCGATACGCCATCCCATTTGGTTTGCTCTTAGTGAGACCATCATTTGTTTTTCAACAGGACAATGACCGAACACACCTCCAGGCTGTGTGAGGGCTATTTGACCAAGAAGGAGTGATGGAGTGCTGCATCAGATGACCTGGCCTACAACTTCACCCGATCTCAACCAAATTGAGATGGTTTGGGATGAGTTGGAGTGCGGAGTGAAGGGACATTTTCCAGCAAGTGCTGTTGAATTCGACGCACCTGACAAATACACTTTGATTTGATCCCTAAAAAAACTCCCTAGTCCTTGCCGATGACAAGCATAAACATAACATGATGCTGCCACCACCATGCTTGACAATATGAAGAATGGTACTCAGTGATTTGTTGTGTTGGATTTTCCCCAAACATAAGACTTTGTATTCAGGACATACAGTTAATTTATTTGCCAAATTCTTTCCAGTTTTATTTAGTGCCTTATTGCAAACAGGATACATTTTTTTGTGATATTTGTATTCTTTACAGGCTTTGCAGTCATTTAGGTTAGTATTGTGGAGTAACTGCAATATTGTTGATCCATCCTCAGTTTTATCCTATCACAGCCATTAAACTCATGGTGAAATCCCTGATCGGCAACTGAGTTTGGAAATATGCCTGTATCTTTGTAGTGACTGGGTGTATTGATAAACCATCCAAAGTGTAATTAATAACTTCACCACGCTCAAAGGGATATTCAGTGTCTGCATGTTTATTTTTTACCCATCTACCAATTGGTGCCGTTCCATAAAACCTACCTGGTCTTTGTGGTTGAATCTGTGTTTGAAATTCACTGCTCAACTGTGGGTCCATCCAGATAATTGTAAGTGTGAGGTACAGCGATGAGGTAGTCATAAAAAGCATGTTATACACTATTATCACACATAGAGTGAGTCCATGCAACTTATTAGGTGACATGTTAAGCACATTTTTACTCTTGAATTTATTTTAGGCTTGCCATAACTAAAGGGTTAAATACTTATTGACTCAAGACATTTCAGCTTTAGGTGTCTCATTATTTTGTAAACATATCTAAAGGCATGATTCCACTTTGAAATGATGGAGTGTTGTGTGCAGGCCAGTGACACAAAAAATACTGGCCTACACCATTTTCAATTCGTGCTGTAACACAACAAAATGTGGAAAAAGTGCTCTGTCCCTGCTGGTGCTTCTGGCTGTTTGTGATACTTTACAAACCACGTTGTTGGTAGGGACAGCATCCACTCTGAAAAGCAATGTTTTGCTCAAGCCCTCCCTTCCATTGTTACAGCCATGGAAGTTATCAAGGATGAAATGTGCCCCACGGATTGATGAGTAGACGACCCATTCTCTCGCCTCATTCTCACAAATGTATACCACTTTTAATTTGCGTGGCCATAGAGGCATTCTCACATTTGCAAAGCAAGTGTCGCTACATTCTGCTACCACACAAAGCTTGGCTATCTTGATGAATAAAAATGCAATGCTAGCTATGAGTAGATATTTTTTTTGTTCCTGACTGTGTGACGCTGACTGCGGGGTGTTTTGGGATTGTTTTCCCAATTTAAAGCTGATTTTGAGAAAACCTCAAACCCAACTTTTTTGAACAATATTACACTACTATAACATTTGATTGAAGAGTTGTTAATGTGGGGTGCTCTAAGTTACTATTAAATGCTTGTCTGGCATTAAGATAGAGCTGCTGCATGCCCTTTAACAAGAATTCATTCCTTAAATGTAAGTTTTGGTTTCACTTATGAGCCTTTTGACCAACAGCTAACATATCGCAAAACATTTTTTAATTTAAAGGGCAACACGCTCCAAAATCTACAGACAGCACCACACTCCGTAATAAAAAGGGCAACACGCTCCAAAATCTACAGACAGCACCACACTCCGTTATTAAAAGGGCAACACGCTCCAAAATCTACAGACAGCACCACACTCCGTAATAAAAAAGGGCAACACGCTCCAAAATCTACAGACAGCACCACACTCCGTAATTAAAAGGGCAACACGCTCCAAAATCTACAGACAGCACCACACTCCGTAATTAAAAGGGCAACACGCTCCAAAATCTACAGACAGCACCACACTCCGTAATAAAAAAGGGCAACACGCTCCAAAATCTACAGACAGCACCACACTCCGTAATTAAAAGGGCAACACGCTCCAAAATCTACAGACAGCACCACACTCCGTAATTAAAAGGGCAACACGCTCCAAAATCTACAGACAGCACCACACTCCGTAATTAAGAGGGCAACACGCTCCAAAATCTACAGACAGCACCACACTCTGCAATTAAAAGGGCAACACATTTCCATATTATCTGTTTCCTGCAGTTATGGCAAATGTCTCCATTTGCCTTGGAGGTGTCATTGGAATTCTGATAGAAAAGGTAAAAGGTAAAAGATGGTAAGAAGGCGGTAATCACAACAGGAAAGTGAGACCTTTCTTGTTTCGATATAACATTTCTATATTTCAAAATCTAAGATGAGATAGTAAAGGGACTCACCTTTTGAATGAATTGACAAAATAATTTAGGACGTAAACCTTGCATTGAAACTTTGCAAATAACATAATTTGTTTGGGTTGATATGTGGCTCATATGTGGCTTTTGCATGTTGACCAATGGCTTTCCTGGTATATATGTGGTTACTGTATGACTTGTTTGTCTCATGCTTCCTATGTAGTCTGATTTGATTTCTACCTTTACCTCTACAAATGTGGTGAGTATTTCAGTGTGATGCATGATGCTTTGTGTAACTCACCTATGCTGAGAGATTGTTTTTTGACCATAGTCTGCCAGTGCTTTTTGAACAGCGGGGAGAGTTTGGGAAGAAGCAATATGTATCATGTGTTTCATGCCTTTTCATTTCTTTTTTAAACATTCTTAGTTGCTTGAACGTTTATGTTTAAAATATGTCTAAACCGCAACCATGTATTTTCAATGACTGTATTTAAACCTATGGGTCCAAAGTACGCTGTATAGTAAGCATACTGGGATTTTCAGTCTCTAAGTAAATACAAGTAAACCTGCTCATTTAATGGGCTGAAAGTGTTGAGAATGTTTCGCTAATGAATCCCATAGTAGCACATTAGAGCGCTTGGATATTTCCCATAGCCGCTCTAGTTACACCATAATTGCTGCTGTTATGTAATAACCTGTTTTATTAGGTAGCCAAATCTTTAAGTAAGTGTTGACGTCCCTTCATCCAGTATGACAACCAAACACCTATGATATTGAAGAACAAACATAACAGAGCTTTACAATACCTCATTTATAAAGGATTAGTAAATCGTTTATTCATCATGTGTTAAGCATTACTCCATTCATAATATGTTCAATACAGGTCCTTATAAACAATTTACTAATCATTAGTTAAGTCTTTTTACGTGACCTCGTCTAAAGTGTGGGCTTTATACATGTTTTGAGTGACCAGTGTAATCTCTCACAAAAAGGTGGAAATGCCATGAGAAAACATCCCATACCTGATGCGCCTTAAGGTCTAAAACGGCCCCTAGAACATATCAATGGTTAAACAATAAGCACACAATACAGAGGATGTTTAACAAAGCATAGATAACCCACACTTTAGACGAGGTCACGCAAAAAGACTTAACTAATGATTATCAGAGGGTTTATAAGGACCTATAATAAACATCTTATAAATGGAGGATTTAAATGAAGGAACTATTTACTAATCCTTTATAAATGCTTTATTATGTTATTATAAAGTGCTACCGTTATTTTAGTTGCTGTTAGGTGTTTAGTTGGAATACTGTACACAAGGGATGGCATACTGTACACAACACTCACATTTAAGATTTGGCTACATAATCAAACAGGTTATTACATAATAGCAGCAATTATGGTGTAACTAGAGCGGCTATGGGAAATATCCAATCGCTCTAATGTGCTACTATGGGATTCATTAACATAACATTTTCAACACTTTCTGCCCATTAAATAGGCATGTTTACTTTGATTTATTTAAAGAAGTAAAAGCCCCTAAGCCAAGCCGTTGGTTCCAGCATGTTCATTATGCAACATACTTTGGACCCATAGGTTTAAATGCAAGAATTGAAAATACAATGTTGAGTTTTAGACATACATCAAACACTTACTTTCAAGAAACTGAGAAGTTCTGTTCAAAAAGCACTGGTAGACTATGGTAGCTGGACAGATGACACATTTGACAGCAGATATTTAAATGACCTGGGCCCTTTCATCTGTTTCAGATCCCATCTCTTTTCATTTATTAAACAGGTGGTGAATGTAAGATGACATGAATGCTTTATTAAAGCTACTCCTGTCTGAGGAGTTTCAACCACACAGAGCTATGGGCTCGGTGGGATATCTTATCCATGTTTTGTGCTGTAATTCACATCGTCAAACAAAGTGTCACAGCGGTGACAGTTAAGACATGCATAGGCTCTGTCCTTATCATCCCATTTGAACCTACACCAGGTCCATGATGCCCTGCTCCGGGGTCGGTGATTGTCCCCACTGTGCTATATCCTAGAGAGATCAACGTCTGCTCTCTTCTCTGGAGTTCGGAAAAGGTACCCCCTCTTGCACTAAAGATAAAAAAGATAATGCAACTATAATTAATTAATATATGCAATTCATTAAATGTAAACGTACATTTGAAGTCGGAAGTTTACATACACTTAGGTTGGAGTCATTAAAACTCGTTTTTCAACCACTCCACAAATTTCTTGTTAACAAACTATTGTTTTGGCAAGTCGGTTAGGACATCTACTTTGTGCATGACACAAGTAATTTTTCCAAAAATTGTTTACAGATTATTTCACTTATAATTCACTGTATCACAATTCCAGTTGGTCAGATATTCACATACACTAAGTTGACTGTGCCTTTAAACAACTTGGAAAATTCCAGAAAATCATGTCATGGCTTTAGAAGCTTCTGAAAGGCTAATTGACATCCTTTTAGTAAATTGGAGGTGCACCTGTGGATGCATTTCAAGGCCTACCTTAAACTCAGTGCCTCTTTGCTTGACATCATGGGAAAATCAAAAGAAATCAGCCAAGACCTCAGAAATAAATGTGTAGACTTCCACAAGTCTGGTTCATTCTTGGGAGCAATTTCCAAATGGCTGAAGGTACCACGTTCACCTGTACAAACAATAGTATGCAAATATAAACACCATGGGACCACTCAGACGTCATACCGCTCAGGAAGGAGATGCATTCTGTCTCCTAGAGATGAACGTACTTTGGTGCGAAAAGTGCAAATCAATCCCAGAACAACAGCAAAGGACCTTATGAAGATTCTGGAGGAAACAGGTACAAAGGTATCAATATCCACAGTAAAACGAGTTCTATGACGACATAACCTGAAAGGCTGCTCAGCAAGGAGGAAGCCACTGCTCCAAAACCACCATAAAAAAGCCAGACTACGGTTTGCAACTGCACATGGGGACAAAGATCGTACTTTTTGGAGAAATGTCCTATGGTCTGATGAAACAAAAATAGAACTGTTTGGCCATAATGACCATCATTATGTTTGGAAGAGAAAGGGGGAGACTTGCAAGCCAAAGAACACCATCCCAACCATGAAGCAAAGGGGGTGGCAGCATCATGTTGTGGGGGTGCTTTGCTGCAGGAGGTGCTGGTGCACTCACAAAAATAGATGGCATCATGAGGACGAAAATTATGTGGATATATTGAAGCAACATCTCAAGACTTCAGTCAGGAACTTAAAGCTTGGTCGCAAATGGGTCTTCCAAATGGACAATGACTCCAAGCATACTTCCAAAGTTGTGGCAAAATGGCTTAAGGACAACAAATTCAAGGTATTGGAGTGGCCATCACAAAGCCCTGACCTTAATCCCATAGAAAATATGTGGGCAGAACTGAAAAAGCGTGTGCAAGCAGGGAGACCTACAAACCTGACTCAGTTACACCAACTCTGTCTGGAGGAATCGGCCCAAAATTCACCCAACTTATTGTGGGAAACTTGTGGAAGGCTACCCAAAATGTTTGACCCAAGTTATTTAAACAATTTAAAGGCAATGCTACCAAATACTAATTGAATGTATGTAAACTTATGACCCACTGGGAATGTGATGAAAGAAATAAAAGCTGAAATAAATAATTCTCTCTACTATTATTTGGACATTCCACATTCTTAAAATAAAGTGGTGATCCTAACTGACCTAAGACAGTGAATTTTTACTAGGATTAAATGTCAGGAATTGTGAACACCTTGGCTAAGGTGTATGTAAACTTCTGACTTAGATCTGAGTTACGCATGTAATTGAACTATATTCCAATGAGCTTTTCTCTCTACAGGTATTTTGACCTGGGGAAACATAAGTGCCAGCAAGGTATTCGTTTGAGGTGGCGATAAAACAAATGGAGGTGCGGCAGGGTTCCAAGTGGAAAAAGCATCTACTTTATTAACTTATTGATACGAGCAAGTAAATTGTTGGGATTATAAATATAGGCTAAATGACAATTGTTTCAGACGTGTTTTAATTTCTAATCACTGGAGACTAATGTGAAACCAGTCAAATGGCAGGAAACTGAAAAGCATATTGACATGACAGGTATTTATGCCCCTTTCCCGCAGTAAAGCATGAAATGCTGTGCCTTTATTCATCATTTTTATGGAATGGTTTTCTAACTTGCAGGGATTCAATTTGGAGATGCCAAATGGGATGAGAAGGCAAAGAGTTGCGCCAAATGTAACCTTTGTGCTCTCTGGAGTGTTTTAATCATAAACTTTTCCTTCAATTACTTTTTCATGAAGTAGGATTCATGAATATTCCCTAAACCTAAATAATGGTTAAAATCAGAGTGTTTTTACATCTACCAATGGGTTCTGAAATGGAGACAAATATGTATATGTTTTCATGGTTATCTTTCCATATTCTGAATGCATTCTCCATAGTCTCCACATTCCAGTTCCAATTAAAGGTGCACAGTAATTAAAGGGATTGGTTTAGATCAGTGGTTCCCAAACATTTTATAGTCCCGTCCCCCTTCAAACATTCAACCGCCAGCTCCGTACCCCCTCTAGCACTAGGGTCAGCGCACTCTCAAATGTTGTTTTTTTGCCGTCATTGTAAGCCTGCCACACACACACTATACGATACACTTATTAAACATAAGAATGAGTGTGAGTTTTTGTCACAACCCGGCTCATGGGAAGTGACAAAGAGCTCTTATAGGACCAGGGCACAAATAATAATATAATAATCAATAACGTTGCTCTTTATTTAGCTATCTTACATATAAAACCTTATTCACAATTTCTGATGAACAAATAACTCACCACAGGTTATTGAGAAGGGTGTGCTTGAAAGGATGCACATAACTCTGCAATGTTGAGTTGTAGAGAGTCTCAGTCTTAAATCATTTTCCACACAAAGTCTGTGCCTGTGTTTAGTTTTCATGCTAGTGAGGGCAGAGAATCCACTCTCTCATAGGTATGTGGTTGCAAAGGGCATCAGTGTCTTAGCGTAATTGGCCAAGGCAAGAAACTCTGAGCGCAGCCCTATCCAGAAATCTGGCAGTGGCTTCTGATTAAATTCAATTTTCACAGAACCGCTTGTTGCAATTTCGATGAGGCTCTCTTGTTCAGATACCGGTAAGTGGACTGGAGGCAGGGCATGAAAGGGATAACGAATCCAGTTGTTTGTGTCATCCGTTTTGGGAAAGTACCTGCATAATTGCACACCCAACTCACTCAGGTGCCTCGCTCTATTACATATGACATTGTCCATAAGCTTGAGTTCATTTGCACACAAATAATCATACAATGATGGAAAGACCTATGTGTTGTCCTTGTTAATGCAGACAGAGAAGAGCTCCAACTTCTTAATCATAGCCTTAATTTTGTCCCACACATTGAATATAGTTGCGGAGAGTCCGTGTAATCCTAGATTCAGATCATTCAGGTGAAAAAGAACATCACCCAGATAGGCCAGTCATGTGAGAAACTTGTCATCATACAAGCGGTCAGACAAGTGAAATTATGGTCAGTAAAGAAAACTTTAAGCTCGTCTCTCAATTTTTAAAAAAACGTGTCAATACTTTGCCCCTTGATAACCAGCGCACTTCTTTCTGTTTGTTGTAAAAGCGTTACATGGTCGCTGCCCATATCATTGTATAATGCAGAAAATACACATGAGTTCAGGGGTCTTGCTTTACAAAGTTAACCATTTTCACTGTCGTGTCCAACACATCTTTCAAGCTGTCAGGCATTCCCTTTGCAGCAAGAGCTTCTCGGTTGATGCTGCAGTGTACCAACTACTTGCACGCGCATTACCACTCCACTATGTCTCCCTGTCATGGATTTTGCGCCATCAGTACAGATACCAACACATCTTGACCACTAAAGACAATTTGATGTCACAAAGCTGTCCAGTCTTTAAAAATATCCTCTCATGTTGTCCTGGTTTCCAGTGGTTTGCAAAAGAGGATGTTGACCCCCCATAAACGTAATGGACATATACCAGGAGTTGTGCCAGGCCCGCCATGTCTGTTGACTCATCCAGCTGTAACGCATATAATTCACTGGCTTTTATGCGAAGCAGTATTTGCTTCTAAACATCTCCTGCCATGTCACTAATGCGTAGTGTAACAGTATTGTTTGATGAAGACATTCATTATCGGTGTAGTTTTTTAAATTCCTCCACAATAGTATGGGGCTTGTCTGTCCTAGCCACTCAGTAGCTCACCATATAAGACGCTTCTAGCCCCTTCATATTAATGGTATCTGTTGCTTTTATTCATGATTTACTACTCAAAAGTCGTCTTTGTTCTCGCTCAGAAAACACCTTGGCTTATTTTTCAAATTGTCCTGTTTTGTTTCTAAATGTCTGCGCAAGTTTCTCGCGAGAGAGTAATGGTTAATATGATTGGATGTTAATTATTTGACTAGGCTACCTGTATTTGACATTGTGTTGTTATTTAACTGAACACTTGACCGTTTAATTGTATTTTTGGCAGGGAAACGAGGCTACTCAGGGGTGAAAAACACTCACCCAAATGTATAGCCTCGTTGGAAAACAGAAATGTACTGTTTTAAATGTGAATCACATTTTTATTTGGTGTACCCCTCCGACAGCATTGCGCGTACCCCAGTTTGGGAATATCTGGTTTAAATAAATGAGCAGAAAAATGAATTGAATAAAAATTCCCTGATCTAATTGGGTAGGCCACACATGAATGGTGTTGATGTTTTTTTGAGGGGAAATCTTAGTCACGCAATTTTACATCTAACTGAGGTCAATGAAAAATGCGCATGAAAACGTGCTCACCAGAAGAATGTCATAAATTTGATAGGATGAATGCTTCAATCTAGTTGACATTGGTAGTTTCTGCTTCTTTCGCTGAGGAAAGATTGTTAGGTACCGAGGATACAATTCTGAATCCTTCTTTAAACCTCTAAAAGTCTAAGCCTTTGGACACATCCCCTTAGTTTTGATGGCACAAAACTAACTCTGTACTTCCTTTCATTTGTATGGTTTACCCTCATGCGAGTCCCGAGATACCATCATGTCCGTGAGAGTCTCCCCTTTCTACAATGGGGTCATATTCGTTTGTAGCCCAAACGGTTCAGACACTACAGATAGAAGTTGGCACATCAGCGTATACCGACTTCAGATGGGTGTTTTTATTGTGTTACTTCGATTGACACACGGGTGCATCATTAGACTCTTAAGGATTCTCCTCCCTTTCATCTACACTGATTGAAGTGGATTTAACAAGTGACGTCAATAAGGGATAATTGCTTCCACCTGGATTCACCTGGTCAGTCTATGTCACGGAAAGAGCAGGCGTTCTTAATATTTTCCATACTCAGCGTAAATTTCACAATGTGTATTTTTGAAGGTATTGTTTTCACTATATTCAACGCGCCCCGCCCCCCCCCCCCCCCCCCCCCGGCCTTCATTTACACAATGTTTCGCGACCCTAACCGCGGGGATTGCGGATTATGAGTAAACCTGCACATCACTGGAACCAACACACCTAATGTGGTTTTCAAAATATGTCAATGTTGATAGTGCTTCCTTTCCTACACATCGGTAGCCTATATGCAAGCCAACATTTCTCATTTGTATTTTAATTGCAGAGTGACCTATAATTAATTGGATAATATTGACATTCAGAAAAATGACAAATTCAGGAATAAATGCTCGGGTGCCTTCGTTCAAAAGCCTTCATGCCACCATACCCCAGAGGCATGGTCATATTTGCTGTGTACTGGTATTTGTTCAAGCAACAGTTTCAAGTATGAGAACCAGTATCTAGAATAAAAGCTAAGTTAGCTGTTTAAACCTCATTCATTCCTCACATCTCAATATTTCGCTGTCTGTTTCTCTATGTACGGTGTATCATTTAGTTATTTTAGTAGCCCCCGATGATAAAGAATGTTAGCCCACTTTGTTCTCATTTAAAAATGTCTATCATCACTTTGCAACACAGAGCCCTCTCAAGAGGAGAAAAAGTAATGAAAGAGTTAACGAAATAAGTGAAATCAGATAAACCAACTCCAGGCTATAGGCCATTACAAATTCCATAGAAGACTCAGTGGGTATCGCCACGGAAACGAGAAGGGAGAACACATTACCGGAGCCCTGCACAGTCTGCTGCACTCATCCCCCAAACCTGCAGTGTCGTGAGGCGAGGAGTGACGGCAATCTCCTGACCTCTCCCAGTGATATTCAGAGCCAGCCCTGTCTGCCGTACCTTGCCTTGCCGCAGTGACCCTCGCTCTCCCCGCTGCCACCCATTTACCATCCTTTCACCCAACATTATTAGCTCATTACATTTTAAAGACTTCTCTTTGCCGAGGCCTCCATCCTTGGGCGGGCTGGAACTATGGGGGGGGGGGGGGGTGGGCATGGTGCGCTCTATCTGCTGATCTTTGTCTGCCTATAGTTGTCTCTTAGGTTAAGAGGAGGAGGTGTGGGATGTTGGAGAGATGCAGAACGTTTGTATGTATTCTATTACTCAGAGCACTGTTTTATATTCCCCACAGGTTACACTCCTCTTTGTGCTGGCCAGACTGACACACATCATTAATACGTTGTAGAGTCACTCTCCAGGAGACTACTATGTCTAAGGCAGGGGGTAGAACTGTGCTCTGCAAACTCCAACGAGGTTCAATTCATTCTTAGACCACAACATATTGCTTCCTATTGGTGGTTGTAGTAATCAGGGCTGCCTTCCTCTGTGGTCTTCTTTGAATTGTTCACACTCAAAGCAGATATTCTGTCTGTGGTTTATGCTACTTTGTTATGTCAAATATTGTCATTGAAAACAATCAGTCCACCTAAAGAATAAAACAACTGTAGACTAACAGATATATTATATTAGTTGGACGCTAAGGCTACACAGGCAGCTCAATTCTGATTTTCTTTCCACTAATTGGTCTTTTGACCAATCACATCAGATCTTTTCACATCACATCCTTTTTCAAAGCTTATCCAATTGGTCAAAAGATATCTGAATTTAACTTTGCTATGCCCGGCCCCCCCTTGGTTACTGTTGAAACTTCGGGCAACATTTTCCCTGGAAGCCAATTTCTTGTTCAACAGCTGGTGAAATCCCCTCACAATGATCTCAAACTGTTTTTGTAATACAGAATGAAATTAAACACAGACTACCCCTTGCTTATCAGGAAACTCGTTGGTATGTTCTGGTGGACTGTCATTACAATTGCTTCACAGGAACCTGGTAAAATGATGTTTGTAGTGTAAATAGCCACTGAATGGCTCTGAATTCACTGTCAACATGCAATCAAAGCTATACAGTATAACATAGTTTGGAGCTAACTAGTGCTCTCAAATCATACCCTGCTGATGTTGACAGCAGATGGGAGTTGTATTCATAACATTGCTAAATTAGCTAGCTAATGTACATTTTGAGAAAACAAGTTAGATTAAGTGACTAGCTAGCATTAGCAATGTTTGGTGGTCAATGAGACTGACAGCTAGCTAACCAGTTGAGCTAGCAAGCAATTACTCCTGGTGCACTGCTCAATTATTTTGCCATTTAAACTGTTATAGACCTCATCAGCTTTTATGCAGTTTAAACATGAGCTTGTCTGAGGTGTCGGACTCGTTGACAGTTGCTGTCCATTGGAGCGCTGCGATTGGTTGCCCAACATTCTGGGGTTGGGCTTAGCGAAGGGTCAATTGAGCTGCCTGTGTAAATGCAGCCATTGTATCCTGAAAGAAAACTGAATTGCTAATCATGCTTATCATCATTATGCAAATGTGTTTGTAATTAATTGCCAAAACAACTCTCCCCTCCTCCTCTCCTGGATGACAGTTTTACATGTTTGTGTACATATTGCACAGAACACCACACAGCTGGACTTTCTTTGAATAGCACTACTACTGTCAACTCAACAATTTGGTTGTTTTTGGTAAAAATGTTTTTGGATGAATGTACAATAGAGTCACCTAACACATTTGGGCACTGAGGACAAATTCAGGAAATATTTGTACACTTTTGTTTTGCCTCTGTCTGCTTTTAGCACAGTTAGCTACGTTGTCTAATTAGGCATACTGCCTTAGAGATACACTGTAAGGTTGTACTGAAAGTACTGTTTATCAACGCTAAATGCGTGTAACAAAATACGCTTAAATGAAATTATATCATTTTCGGCATAATTTGAGCTGTTTGGAAGGAATTTGCTCAAACTTGAGGTTGAGGATAGCTTTTAGATAATTACTCAAATTAGGATGAGTTAAAATAGAGATACGTGGACCTTTTACCAGAAGTAGAACGTATCTCAACAACATGTCAAGTCTAATTCTCATGCTGTAACCCAGTAATTAGACAACCCTCTTCTTCCTCCCCCTTGTTTCATTGTAAATGATTTTCAGTGAATCATTATGACAACATTTCCTTCAATTACTAACCCAGACACTGTCACCTGTTGAGAAAAAGCCTTTCACTTGCTCTGCCTGCACGTCACTCCATCTTCTACAGACAAGCGACAAATATTAACGAAGTCATGTTGATTGGCGTTTCCCTTTGCTAGAGGAGAAACGAAAGGATAAGGGGTTCTGAGAAAAAGGTCTCTGTCTGTTTGCCTCACCGTGGCCAGAATCCGCCCCCAGGGAGAGAGATTAATTTAGGGGAGAAACCCCCACCCGTCTTCCCACCACTTCCATCCTTCCATGCATGTCCAGAGCTGGAGGGGATGGAATGGAGGGCATAGCTCCTGACAGACCTGAGCTACTGGAGCAGGAATCGGTCAGGGCTATTTTTACTGGCTATGCCCCTAGGGTTTCACTAAGCCCCTCTACAGTGTGTGTGTGTCTGTGTGTGTGTGTGCGTGTGTGATCCTGAAGTTGACATGGTGTGGAAAGGAGAAACAATTCCATGTTGTACAGAGACGGAGGCTAAGAGATAATACAGGTTGGGTTTCTTTCACTGTCTGGCTTATGTGATCAAATACCAAGTTGAACACCTGACGGGTGCTGCAATCATATTAGGTGCTGGTATAGGGTACTGTACGCAGACATGGCAGTCTGGAGCCATGCATACCTCCGTGGGTAATTTATGTCTCCCATTATTTTTCATTACAAATACATTGAATGTGTGTCATGTCATTCTTTCGAAACTAATGAGGTTTTACATTTCTGTTTGGGACATTTAATATCATGAATAATCTATGTAAGATTTCTTAATTAAACAAGAAATTGCGAGGGACGATAAATCAGACGGTGACACTTTGACATTATGATTCAGCAAAGCACACTTCATAATTCCCCATGTGTGCATGGCATGCATTTAATGTGTTTCACTTTGTTGACTTTGTCTCTATAGGTAGCGTTAGAACATGATTTATGTGGAATGGTGCTGTCATTGCTCCAGACAAACAGTCGTTTGAAAGACACAGATGACATGATATAACTTACAGTTTTTAAAGAGCTCTCTTCACCAAGAGCCCTGTCTTCACTTGAAGTACTGTAAGCTGTACCTATTGATTGATGTGCACTTTGGCCAATTAATAATGTTGGCTGGAAAACCAACTCCAAAACCATGGTACAGTACTGTAGGTAAGGTGACAGCATTTAGCTGGAGGGAGTATTGACGAAGAACTGATAGTGAATCAGTTTGGGACAGCTCACATGAACACCCTCAAATAAATCATTTCTGATGTAACTTGTCTGCTCACTGTTTCATTATTATAGACACATTTCACAGTTTAGCGTTGATCAAATGGCAACTTTTTTGGTTGTTCTTCCGAGTCCATGCAATGGGCATTCATCTCTCTCAGAGGAAAATAAGGATGTAAGGAAATGATTTCTATAGAGCAGGTATTCCCAAACTGGGGTAGGCGCAATGCCGTCGGAGGTACGCCAAATAAAAATGTGATTCACATTAAAAAATTAAATATGTATATACAGTATATATATTTTTTCACATTTTCAAACAGTCCATTTATATTTTCTAATGGGTCTATACATTTGGGAGAGTTTTTTCTGTCGCGCCTGAGTAGCCTCGTTAAAATTAAACCATCTAGCGAAATAACACAATGTCAAATACAGGTAGCCTAGTCAAATAATTAACATCCAATCAAATTAACCGTTACTTTCTCGTGAGAATAACACTAACAGTCCATATGTAGCCAAACGTAGCTGCTGCTCATGTTGGAATCTGTACTGATGGCGCAAAAGCCATGACAGGGAGACATAGCGGAATGGTAACACGCGTGCAAGCAGTTGCTCCCAAAGCCACTTGGGTACACTGTAGCGTCCACTGAGTGGTTCCTGCTGCAAAGGGAATGCCTGACAGCTTGAAAGATGTTTTGGACACGACAGTGAAAATGGTTAACTCCGTTAAAGCAAGGCCCCTGAACTAGTGTGTATTTGTCATCTGCACTATGCAATGATATGGGCAGTGACCATGTAATGCTTTTACAACATACAGAAGTGCGGTGGTTATCGAGGAGCGAAGTATTGACATGTTTTTTAAATTGAGAGACGAGCTTAAAGTTTTCTTTACTGACCACAATTTTCACTCGTCTGACCGCTTGCATGATGACGAGTTTCTCAAACGACTGGCCTATCTGGGTGATGTTCTTTTTCACCTGAATGATCTGAATCTAGGATTACACGGACTCTCCGCAACTATATTCAATGTGTGGGACAAAATTAAGGCTATGATTAAGAAGTTGGAGCTCTTCTCTGTCTGCATTAACAAGGACAACACATAGGTCTTTCCATCATTGTATGATTATTTGTGTGCAAATGAACTCAAGCTTATGGACAATGTCATATGTAATAGAGCGAAGCACCTGAGTGAGTTGGGTGTGCAATTATGCAGGTACTTTCCTGAAACGGATGACACACTCATCTGGATTCATTATCCCTTTCATGCCCTGCCTCCAGTCAACTTACCGATATCTGAACAAGAGAGGCTTATCAAAATTGCAATAAGCGGTTCTCTGAAAATTGAATTTAATCAGAAGCCACTGCCAGATTTCTGGATTTAGCTGCGCTCAGAGCATCCTGCCTTGGCAAATCGCATTGTTAAGACACTGATGCCCTTTGCAAGGCCCAGGCACAGACTGTGTGTGGAAAATGATTTAAGACAGACTCTCTCCAATACAACCCAACATTGCAGAGTTATGTGCATCCTTTCAAGCACATCATTAACCTGTGGTGAGTTTTTCACCATTTTCGATGAACGAACAAGGTTTTATATGTAAGATAGCTAAATAAAGAGCAAAATTATTGATTATTATATTATTATTATTTGTGCCCTGGTCCTATAAGAGCTCTTTGTCACTTCCCATGAGCCAGGTTGTGACAAAAACTCACACTCATTCTTATGTTTAATACATATATTGTGCGTATGTGGTAGGCTTACAATGATGGCAAAAAACAAACATTTGAGAGTGTGCTGAGCCTGGTGCTAGAGGGGGTATGCAGCTGCATGTTGAATGTTTGAAGGGGTATGGGACTGTAAAAAGTTTGGGAACCACTGCTCTTGAGTACTTGCTCTCCATGAGGTATCTGCCACTGAAACTCTGAAACTGCTGTAAATACACTGGATGAGGGAGAGTGCTCTCTGACAGGTCAGCTCTATAGGGAATACCGGAACTACTTTTCTGCTGTTATTAAAAGGTTGTCTTCTAGAGACGGGAATGTGTTTCCATTTTTCTCAAAGTTTGTGCAGTATAAAACGGATTTTGTGAAACTTTGTTAAACCTGTCTATCAATAACCCAGTGTCTGTCAAACAAAGAGATGCAACATCTCTAATAGAATATAGACACATACTGTAACATCAACCCTGACTGCCCCCTGTGGCTAACATGCCAATGTGTTCCCAAGCCTTCATGTGCTGACATTTTTGTCATAGTTTTATTGCTCAGTGTATGATGTTGGTGTCATGCTTTATCATCCCAATGACACATTGACTGAGTAGCTCCAGTTTCTCACCATCAACATTCACTACACCTGGAGGAAAGGGAGAACATGAGAGCCAAAGCACGAGACGTTGGGACTATAACCCACTGGGCACACACTGGTTGAATCAGCATTGTTTTCACGCGATTTCAATGAAATTCCTTTGAACCGTTGTGGAATAGGTGTCGAATGGACGTCTGTGCCCATTGGGAAGGTTCTATCTGCGTAAAGCATAGTTCTGAGATACTGAGCATAACATTTTTCAAATTCCAGATCTCAGAACTGTTTTGTAGTGAATTCTTCTTTGATAACACATTAATACGGTCCCAGGGGGCTGCAATTGCAGATAGAACCTTAATGTTACAATTGACTAAACAGAAAAGTACAGACATGGAATTATTAAATAAAGGGAATACCCTTCCTTCTTTCTAATCACATCATCAAATATCTGTTCATCACACATTTGTTAAAGCGATAGTTCCCTAAAATGACAAATACAGTATATCCTTTGGATAACTAGTAACATTGCTGAAGCTTAGCTCTGGTTGATTAAACTGGTGTTTTTTTTCTGGTCTCTGACATCCTACTTGATATTAATCAATAAAATGTGTTAAGTTTGTAATTTTAGCGAAATACCCTTTCCAAGGAGGGTTTTGGTATTGATATAGAACAAGACAAAAACAGCAATGCCTCTCCAAAGGGCCTAAAACATGCTCTAAGGCACCTGCACTGATTTGTTTTTACATTCTTCGGAAACAGTGGTGGGGAAAAAATCTTAAGTAATTGAAAAAGAGGACCGGAACCTATGATAAGAATAATCAAAGACTTCGGACTATTGTAAGGACCGGCGCCGGGGATGAGAAGCAGGTACGGGGAGTCAACATTTAGTAAGGAACAGACATGAAACAAGACAGGCACAGCGTCAGCACATGGGCAAAACAGCGACAATCAACAATCACTGCAGCAGCGGGGAACAGAGATGGGGAACTGACTGATAGGGGAGGTAATAAACAGGTGATTGAGTCCAGACGCGTCCAATAATACGCTGATGCGCGTGACGGGGAAAGGCAGGTATGAGTGCTGATGGTGGCAGGAGTGCGTAATGTTGGGGAGCCTGATGCCGTTGAGTCGTGACAACTATAAGGTTCTATCTGCAAAATGTATAGTTTTGAGATAATTAGCATTTTTTAAGTCCCAGATCCCTGAACTGTTTTGTGATGTCTTCCCCTTTCATGACTCAATAAGTATATTGCCATACATACAATTATTTTTGATTGACAACTCAGCATTGTGTGATTGGATTGCAGATAGAATCGTATAGCACCAAGTTAAAAGGTGTTTGCGCAGATTGAACTTTCAGATGTTCCCGTTTTTTCAACATACTGTTAATCTGACATACAGTATCTCAAAGGTAAAAGACCCCCTAAAGGACACATTTTGGACCAAATTGTCAGATAGAAACGTATAGTCCCAATGTCATGGTTTGTCAAAGATGAAGATGAAGTGACAATTGTTAAGACACAAGAGGCCATTACAATATACAGGGACAGTCCATCACAGAGACTGTTTAGGAAAACTCCCATTTCCTCTTAATTTTCATGTCTTGCACCATTTCCTTGCACTGAAAGTCATTGCAGAAACATACTGCTTCTTACTTTCATCATAGTCAATTAGCCCACATGTATGGTTATCTAATAACAGCTGTCAATTGGTTAAAACACGATTTACGTTTTATTGATGTAACCCATGAGCAAACATCAATGTACATTGTTAATTAAACATCATTACAATGCTATCATGTCTAATGAGGATAGAGTGATTATCCCCCTAAAATTATATTTAAACAACAAATGTGCTGATGAGACAGACATCACAAGAGACATTTGGCCATGCAGGCTATAAGTAACAAGAGCATTTTGATGTACATGGAACAAAAATATGAACGCAACATATAAAGTGTTGGTCCCATGTTTCATGAGCTGAAATAAAAGATCACAGAAATGTTACAGAAGCACAAAAAAAAGCTTATTTCTCTCAGATTTTGTGCACAAATATGTTTACATCCCTGTTAGTGAGCATTTATCCTTTGCCACGATAATCTATCCACCTGACAAGTGTGGCATATCAAGAAGCTGACTACACAGCGTGATCCTTACACAGGTGCACCTTGTGCTGGGGACAATAAAAGGCCACTCTAAAAATGTGCGGTTTTGTCACACAATACAACAGATGGCTTAAGTTTTGAGGGAGCGTGCAATTGGAATGCTGACTGCAAGAATGTCCACCAGAGCTGTTGCCAGAGAATTTAATGTTAATTTCTCTACCAAAAGCCACCTCCAACTTAATTTAAGAGAATTTAGCAGTATATTCCAACCGGCCTCACAAACGCAGACCACATGTACAGTATAGCGTCATGTGGCCGAGTGGTTTGCTGATGTTAACGTTGTGAACAGAATGCCCCATAGTGGCGGAGGGGTTATGGTATGAGCAGGCGTGTTCCAGTTCCCACCAACATCCAGCAACTTTACGCAGCCATTGAAGAGTGGGACAACATTCTACAGGCCATGTGAAGGAGATGTGTTGCGCTGCATGATGCACACTAGATACTGACTGGTTTTCTGATCCAAGCCTCTACCTTTTTTAAGGTATCTGTGACCAACAGATGCATATCTGTATTCCCAATCATGTGAAATCCATAGATTATTACCTAATTTATTTATTTAAATTGTCTGATTTCCATAAATGAACTGTAACTCAGTAACATCTTTGAAATTGTTGCATGCTGCGTTTATGTTTTTGTTCAGTATATTTATGTGTAGAATAGCCTACATACAGGATTCGCAGTGTCTGCAAGATTACAAGGAAACTCAATTCTATGTGGATTCATTGTGTAGTAAAATTTAACTTTACTATACCATTGTGTATAATTGAAGAGTTTATTTCCAAATCACGGTATCTACCAATTTTTCACATTTGTGTTTTTCATCAGAAGTAAATGCTTCTGGGTACCATTATATTTGTGTAAAATATTACTGTTCTCAGAGTTTTAATTAAGAGATTTCAGTTGTGTAATACAATAGTTTTTGTTGCAAAAAGTTTTAATAGCGCCGGAGGCATTGGCTGTCGTTTTACGGGCTCCTAATCAACTGTGCTATTTTGCTTTTTCACATTGTTTGTAACTCATTTTATACATAATGTTGCTGCTACCATCTCTTATGACCAAAAAGAGCTTCTGGACATCAGAACAGCGATTACTCACCTCGAACTGGACAAAGATTTTTTTGACGAAGTCTTTAATGAGCCCGATGCACAGGATATACTGTCAAGACAAGGCCCAAATCCCTGTAATCAACGTGAAGAAAAGACAGAGAAAAAGGGGGAGGAGGGCGGGGTGCCTTGTAAGAATTTGCAGACGAGTTGGTAAACCACCACTACCCTCCGTATTATTGGCCAATGTGCAATCATTGGAAAACAAACTGGACGAGCTACGATTAAGACTATCCTACCAATGGGACATAAAAAACTGGAATATCTTATGTTTCACCGAGATGTGGCTGAACGACGACACGGATAATATAGAGCTGGCTGCTTTCTCCGTGCATCGGCAGGACAGAGCAGCTACATCTGGTAAGATGAGGGCCGGGGGTGTGTGTCTATTTGTCAATCACTGCTGGTGTGCGATGTCTAATATTAAAGAAGTAACAAGGTATTGCTCTCCTGAGGTAGTACACTTAATGAAAAGCTGTAGACCACACTAACTATCAAGAGAGTTCACATCTATATTATTCGTAGCCGTCTATTTACCACCACAAACCGATGCTGGCACAAAGACCACACTCAACAATCTCAGGGTTGGGTAAGTTACTTTCTAAATGTAATCCGTTGCAGTTACTTGTTACCTGTCCAAAATTGTAATCAGTAATGTAACTTTTGGATTACCCAAACTCAGTATCGTAATCTGATTACGTTCAGTTACTTTTAGATTACTTTCCCCTTAAGAGGCATTAGAAGAAGACAACAATGTATGTTACCAATTAAACAACCTCTATTGCAGGATGAAACAATGTTAAAGTTTACATAGCTGGCTATATATGGATGTTACATTTTACTTTATGGGTTGGTTATGTAGACTTCTTCTAAGCCATCGCTTTCTACTACATACTGTAGCTTGGACTCTTCAAACACATTTGGTGCGTTATCATAGTGGTCTCTGACTTGTAGTCAGACTCGCTCAGGTGGAACAAACTTAAATTTGTGCCTTTTTTCAATGCTGATTTGAATGTCATTGAGAAAACAGATTTTAAAAATTCTGCGAACATCCTTGCTGAATTTGAAAGTAATCCTCAAAGTAATAATCAAGTTTTTCAAAAGTATCTGTAATCTAATGTTTTTGCTGGTAACGTAACAGATTACAGTTACCATTTTTTGGTAATCCCTTACATGTAACGGATTCCATGTAATCTGTTACTCCCCAACCCTGAACGAGCTGTACAAGGCCATAAGCAAACAAGAAAATGCTCATCCAGAAGCGGAGCTCCTAGTGGCCGGGGACTTTAACGTAGGCAAACTTAAATCCGTTTTACCTCATTTCTACCAGCATGTCACATGTGCAACTGGAGGAAAAAAAACTCTAGACCACCTTTACTCCACACACAGAGATGCATACAAAGCTCGCCCTCCTTTGGAAAATCTGACCATAATTTTATCTTCCTGATTCCTGCTTACAAGTAAAAACTAAAGCAGGGAGTACCAGTGACTCACTAAATACAGAAGTGGTCAAATGACTCGGATGCTACGCTACAGGACTGTTTTGCTATCACAGACTGGAATATGTTCTGGGATTCATCCAATGGCATTGAGGAGTACACCACCTCAGTCATCGGCTTCATCAATAAGTGCATCAACGACATCGTCCCCACAGTGACCGTACGCACATATCCCAACCAGAAGCCATGGATTACAGACAACATCCGCACTGTACTAAAGGGTAGAACTGCCGCTTTCATGGAGTGGGACAATAATCCGGACACCAGATGGATTGCCAGGACATGTACTCAAAGCATGCGAGACCAACTGGCAAGTGTCCTCACTGACATTTTCAAGCTCTCATTGACCGAGTGACTGAGGTGAAGCCCTTACCATCACCTCAGTCATGGCTTTCAGGAACAAATATCACATCATATGTAGGGGGGTGGTGTACTGCCACAACTGCTCCCGTCAATCATTATGCACACCTGTCACCATCGTTATGCGCATCAGCGCTTTATTGGACTCACCTGGACTCCTTCACTTATTGATTGCCTCCCCTATATCTATCTATTCCTCAGTTTCATCCCTGTGTCAGCATTAATGTAGTTTTGTTCCCCCTGTCCAGACGCTGTCCTTGTTTTGTTTCATCTCAGTTAGATATTAAATATTCACTCCCTGTACTTGCTTCTCGTCTCCCAGCGTCTGTCCTCACAGATTGTCCCAAGGCGTCAGATATTTTACACACACATTATGGTACCCATAAGCAATCATTAAATGATGAAAAATTGGTGGACATAGCGGTTTGGAAATAAAGTAACTGCATAGAGTAGAGAAATTGGTACTCTCAAGAACCTATCTTTGTGCCGTTATCTGGTGAGATGCACTCTAAACACTCAAATAAAAAATGCATGTCCATTTTTTAGATCTGCCTGGAGAAGGAAATGGATTCCTGACATCTTCAGAATAGTCCCATTAATTAACTGCTGAAAGTTGGAAGCACCCTCGGGTTCATTTGACCTTGTTTTTTTTGTGGTCATTCCAAACAACCCCTGATCAGTAGCAAGGTTCTCTTTCTCTTGATCAATTGCATTAAAAAGCTAGAAAAAAATGGTGTGGCAATATGTCCACACAATAAATTCACACATAATCTTTAGCAGTAAAGTGTTAAGGCTATAACAAGAAAAAAATATGCTCAAGAAGTAAATATGCATTGAGTAAATTATTTTATTGGAGTGAATCTTTAGAAATATACCCGATGGTGTAGCAAATAAACACAATATGGAGAGATCACCTGGCAATTGGTCACAACTCAACTCAGCAGCTAACGCCTTTGTCGACGTGCCTTTGCTCTCTGGTCATGCATACAATAAGAGCATGGGGGAGAGGAAAATGTATATATATTTTTGTGCACCCTCATTTTTAAGCAGTAGGGGGTTGGATATCGATTGTATGGGGGTGTGGGAGTTAAACGTAGTGATGGTTTTCATGCTGTGTCCTGACTCTCTTTACCCAAGTGAGTTATCAGGGGCACCAATCTCTTTCGCCTGCCCCTGTGATCTCTTTAATGAAATATCCATCCCAATGAGTTCATCCAACAAATATCAACGCCTGGAGTTTGCTAAACAGCATTTGCACTTGGATTGGAACCGGTGCTTTGGACAGATGACATGAAACTAGAGCTCTTTGGCCATGCACACCAGTAGTGGGTTTGGTGTCGAAATGAGAATGCATGAGCAGAAAGAACCTTGATTTTGATCTTATGGGGTTATTTTGCTTCCACTGGTCCTGGGGCCCTTGTTAAAAGGTCAACAACATCTTGAACTTTAGCCAGTTTCAAGTCATTTTAGCCAAACGCCTGGTTGCCCCTGCCAGGAGTAGAGACGAAGCCACAGCAAGGCCAGGCTGGGCAGAGACCCTGCCAGATTGAACACTGGCCCACCCAATGATTTAAAATACATTTGAATGAAAAATATACATTTGATTCCTTGGATATACAGTGCCTTGCAAAAGTATTCGGCCCCCTTGAACTTTGCGACCTTTTGCCACATTTCAGGCTTCAAACATAAAGATATAAAACTGTATTTTTTTGTGAAGAATCAACAACAAGTGGGACACAATCATGATGTGGAACAACATTTATTGGATATTTCAAACTTTTTTAACAAATCAAAAACTGAAAAATTCTCCTCCTTCTCCTTGTATGAGCTGAAAGTTTAGAGGGACGGCCAGGTCTTGGTAGATTTGCAGTGGTCTGATACTCCTTCCATTTCAATATTATCGCTTGCACAGTGCTCCTTGGGATGTTTAAAGCTTGGGAAATCTTTTTGTATCCAAATCCGGCTTTAAACTTCTTCACAACAGTATCTCGGACCTGCCTGGTGTGTTCCTTGTTCTTCATGATGCTCTCTGCGCTTTTAACGGACCTCTGAGACTATCACAGTGCAGGTGCATTTATACGGAGACTTGATTACACACAGGTGGATTGTATTTATCATCATTAGTCATTTAGGTCAACATTGGATCCTTCAGAGATCCTCACTGAACTTCTGGAGAGAGTTTGCTGCACTGAAAGTAAAGGGGCTGAATAATTTTGCACGCCCAATTTTTCAGTTTTTGATTTGTTAAAAAAGTTTGAAATATCCAATAAATGTCGTTCCACGTCATGATTGTGTCCCACTTGTTGTTGATTCTTCACAAAAAAATACAGTTTTATATCTTTATGTTTGAAGCCTGAAATGTGGCAAAAGGTCGCAAAGTTCAAGGGGGCCGAATACTTTCGCAAGGCACTGTAATTGGTTATATAGCAATCATTGGTACCACTACCAGCTCCCACTCCCCCACACACGTAACTACTAGCTAGCTAACTGTGTGCAAATTGTTTTGACCCTCTGCAATTCTTTGCTAATGCAAACTAGCGTTATCTAGCTAGTCACAAGTTATGGTGAAACAAAGTTCAATTTTTTTTAAATCTGTGTGATATTCATACCAGCTGTGATATTTGGCTATGTTTGAAGATTTCATGGTTTCATGACTGCCTTGGTATGCCAGGTTTATGTTAGCTGATTCAAGTGAGCCAGTGTATTCATACCCGCCTTGGTATTATGTATAACAATTTCATGTTTTCATGCCTGAATGCCTATACAGTAGCGTTTGCTTATTCAAAGTGAGATATTCATTTCATACCCCCCGAACAGTTCAAGATATAGGCCTGACATGTTTCTATTGTATTGCATGGCAAAAAAAAGTATGGGCTTTCTATGCTTCCTTGCTTCTTTGTGCAATAAACTGTTTGCGCATATTCCAATCCAGAGCCGAGCTGGTGTCTGTCCGATGCGCTGACCATGTTCCTGAAACCACCTGTTGTGCCTGTGCTGAAGATCGCTCCTTTGAGTGGGAGTCGTCGATCGGATCTGATAATATGCTGATTATTTCATGAGGTTGGACTGTCGGACTGAACACTTCATCCATTAGCTGTCTTCTGCTGTAGACTCTCTCTCTCTGTTTCTCTCTCCATCTCTCACTTTCTGAATATGTAGGTGGTGGACATGTTGTGTATTTCATTATCTTTGTTTACTATTGGACTCAGACAGTTGGCCTGTTTTGTCAGCGATGTTGTTGGAAGCGGATGTGTAGTTGCGCACTTGCGCTGCCTACTACAAATTGATCCTGTGTCATGGGTTAATTATGCAACGTGACAGCCTAAATTGTTACCTAACCTTTTAGACTCCAATATAATTCTCGAATGTTGCTGTAGATTACCGCAAATGTTCAAGGTGAAGCTCAATTTCTCACACATTTCAAACCAACAAACATAGCTCAAAAACAAATAACAAATGACAATTGACAGTTAACTTACTTTTAAAGAGCACAACCTTTAATATGACACAACATTCATCTCAATAGGAATAACACTCATATTGTCTTCCATTGTGTAAAGACACTCACTATTAAAACATTAACACTCAACACAATTTTTTTTTGTAGTAAATCTGACTAAATTACGCACTCAAAATGGACCAAGTGTAATATATTATACTTATAAATGGTATGTACATACTGTATAAATAAATAAAATTATCCAAAATGTGACCATATTGAGATTTTTTTTTCAAAACTCACACAAAGTAGACTATTTTATTGACAATTATTCTTACTTCTGTAACAATGTAAGAATGCAAATAACTATTCGGAGACTATTTCAAAACGTAGATAACCTCTCTCAATAAGATTTAGTACAGACCAGGCCTGACAGAAAATGTAGAAAAAGTAGTACTTTGACAACAATTCAGTGAATGCAAGAATTAGATAAAGAAAGAAGATACAAAACACAACAGCTTTTCAGAGAAAATAAAATATTTGTAGGACATATTCATATTTCACACTTACTGTTTGCATTTAGCTTACAACGTGGAACATCTGGAAGTACTGCCCCATCCTGCAAAGTGGCACAGAACACGTAGAGCAACCAAACTTCAACGGCTTTCAAATGAGTTAAACTCAGTCCACACGGCCTGGTGCCACACTCTTGACTCCCCTCTTCCTGCCACTGTAGCCATATCACAAAGTGAATGCACAAGCTGCATTTTCAATGCCTTCAGGGACCAACGCCTTCTGTTTCTGGGAAGGGGCCTTTGCACGGTCCCCGATACAATGTGTGCATTTATGATGGCAATTTTCTGCCTGTGCGTCCAACATTGTAATAGCTCCTCGGTTGTTCAAGATGGTCAACCCCGCCCATTGTATTGTTGTAATCCATTACAAGCTCTGGAACACATATAAGTTCCTACCACTATTAAAAACAACTCCAAAACCCCTTGCCACTCTCACTTTAGGCCCGTGCTGTGTGGAACAAGGGTAAATGGTGGGACTTGGGGCAGACACACTTCATGGAAAAGTGTGGTGTGCTCTCCCTCTTCCCCTCCCTCTTTCTCTTCCCCTCCCTCTGCTTCCTCCTCTCCCTCATCTTCATACTCTCCCTCTGCTCATCCTCTTCCCCTTCTCTCCCTCCTCCTCTCTCTCTTACTCCTCCTGTCCATGTTCCTCTGTCTCCTCTCCTCTTCCTCTCTCCCTCCACTCTCCTCTCGCTCCACTCCCCCCTCCTTCCTTGCTTCACATTTCTATCCCTCCTATCATCTCTAACTCCTCGTCCTCCCTGCTTTTTGCTGCTGAGCCCTGACTCTACAAATCACTTCCCTCACTTTCACTGACCTAGAGGAACAGACAGAAAGGAGAGGAGCAATAAAGAGGATACAATTGTATTGTAACTCTCTCTCTCGCTCTCTCTCTCTCACCCAATCAACTCTTGCTTTCTTGCCTGACAGACTAACTACAGAGTTTGCCAATGTAAGCTGATTAGTGAATTGCATCGGTAGAAATTGGACTAAACAAGCAATGTGTTAGTTGGCTATGTAAACAAATATCCAACTCATCATATGAGCTGGGTATTTTCCCAGGCATCTACTACCCTAACACAACCGCTAAGCTGTCAAATAATAGAAAAATGAAGCAATGTATAGCCTATGACTATCTGCACCTGGCAAACATGACAAGCCATAACCAAAAACCCAACAGATAAAAACAAATTACTCTAGCCTTCATTTCAGTGGCTAGTTAGCTGGTTGAAGCTCACGCTTCATGAGTGCTGCCCTAATTTCCTGCAGCACACAACTTTTCTTGCCTGACAGACTAACTTGTTAGTTATCTAGCTATAGCAAGCAGCTTGGACAGTCGCTATATGAATTACATTGGTAGAAGCAAGACAAAAACAACCAACTAGTTGTCTTTGACATCATTAAAACTGAAGACTTATTTTTATCAAACAACTCTCTGTATTTATTATTACGCGATTAAACTAATTCATCATGTAACTGTAATTAACTAGGAAGTCGGGGCACCAAGGAAAATATTCAGATTACAAAGTTATAATTTTCCTAATATAACTTTCAGATATATTAATATCTGATCAATTAGTCTTCGAATTAATTAATTATTCTTTAGCTCACGTTAGTCTCATTCCAAATTTCGTAAATTGTTGGTTTTGGTTATTACAAACCCAGTCTTCACTATGAGTCATCCATACATCAATTGTCTTAAATCCTTTATTTACTAACTAAGTAATCACAGAAATGCATAAAGAAACAGTAGGAAATGATAACGGAGTTTCCCTAGTGGGATAAACCGGAATCGCGGCTTGGTGGACAAAGGGGAAGTGGGGGGTCAACTGAGATAAGACACTACGAAGTTGATAATTATAACAATTGAAATGCTAATCCTTTGCACATCAATGCTTACTCATTCGGGAATAATTGCAATCACTCAATATATTTACGCTCAGTGTGTCGTCGGGATCTCTGTTGAAAAGTTAGTTTCTGTTGGAGTTTGTCCACCCTCTCTCTCTACGCCGTGGTTAGAATGCATTGTTCAGAGTAACATTCGTTAATGTCGTTATAGGATAGATGTTTCGGCGGTTGTCGGTCCTCGCATTCACAGGTACATAACTCCTAGCTGCAGACTAGTAATTAGTATCAAAGATTTGTTCTTATTCTGTCGGTATCGATAGTCTAAGAGTTTAACCACGTGGTATGGTTAAAAGATTCAGCAATCTACTCAAACCTTAACTCCCTCTATGATGAGGGCCTGGTCTCAACCCTTAGCCCTCTCGTAATTGAGGTAAGCTCGGTCTCCAGGGGGAAAACCCAGGTGGGGGTTTTATTCGGAACATAGAAAGGGCCGGTTCCATGATGCCAGCTCAATGTCTGCACTCATGGGCGGGCCTCTGATTTAGTTAAACTCCTTCATTAAACAGTCTAAAATCACATTACATAATTTCACCAATAGTTTCATCTTTACTCATTCATTTTATACAACAATTAGAACTCATAACTGAGACTCTAGCATAAACAGGGTTATGGTAATGTGGCTGTATTGTTTCTCATGAGTTTCACAAAATTGTACCAAATGGACCAGTTCGTAGCTAGCTACTTCACCGATCTTTTATACACTCTCCAGCGCATGAATATTGTTCGGTTGTCAAGTTCTGTGAGGTGGAAGAAATTGTTTTGTTCGCTCTATGAAAACTCACTCTCTCTCTTTACTGTGGCCATGAGGAGAAATCTCCTCCAGGAATTTACGACCTCTCTGACCACAGCAGACTGAGTGTAGGAGAGAGAGAGAGAGAGGGGGATGGTGCCGAGGTAGGGGGATGGTGCTCGCTGTGTCCAAAGAGGGCAACGTCATGACACCATATATGAAAGGAAAGCATACCCTGTTTCTAGTAGGTGACAACAGCCACGCGAATATGACAACAGCTTGTTAGCAAGTTAATTTTGTGATATTGACAAAGATATTATTGATAGAAAAACAAGGCCGTTCACGGCTGCTATGGTAATTTAAAGAAAGGCTGTCGACGGTCGTTATGGGTTCTAAAGGGTTTTAAATATGTCAGGGTATTTTTGTTGGAAAATGTTGGCCCAGACACTCTTATTTAATGTTGGCCCAGCCACACAACAATTTCTGCCTATGCCGTTGGCCAGGACACTGAAACTTGGCTGCAAGTGGATCTTCCAGCAAGACAATATAACCCCAAGCACATATCAAAGAAATTGTTCATTGGCCACAAAATCAACATTTTGCAATGGCCATCTCAGTCTCCGGACTTTGAAAACCCATTGAAAACCTGTGCTTTGAATGGAAGAGGGCAGTCAATAAGCTCAGGCAAAAGATATCAAGGATATGGAGGGATGGTCTAAGATCCCTCCCAATGTGTTCTCCAATCATAAAACATTTTAGAAAAAGGCTCAGTGCCATTATCCTCACAAGGTGAAACATATTGAAAACAGAGGTGTCAATAACTTTGACCCCTACCTGTTTTTAAATTTTTTAAATTATAAATTCTTATAATTTCCCAATTTTTGGGGGCATACAATACAGTTCAGTGTTTGAAAGATTTATTTTATACAGTCATTTTTGCTCATCTTTATCAAAGGATTTAATCATTTCGGACTCCACCCTATGTTCTCTCAAGGCCCACGAGACCACTCTGGAGACTTTGTCTCCTAGAATACAGGGTGTGTGTTTGTGTGTGTGTTTGTGTGTGTGTGTGTGTGTGTGTGTGTGTGTGTGTGTGTGTGTGTGTGTGTGTGTGTGTGTGTGTGTGGAGATCTAGGTGGAGAGGACTGTGGAAACAACCACTGTGTGGCTTGTCAGAAGAGGTCAACGTATTGGGGGAGTATTCAGCCACAGTGAGTCACAACAGTGAGTGGGTCCAAGTTATCATTATTCAGTAGCAACAGTAGACACCATGCAGGATTGCTGTTATTCCCCACTAATATGCTGCTGTGGGAAAATGTGTACCCTGGTCTCTACCTAATTGACATCTTAACCAGAATGAAATGCTAACTAAACATAATTTTGGATTCTGTAGTTTGTCATTTTTTAAGAGAAAGCAAGTGCTTTGACATCAATCGTTTTTACATGAATCTCTGTGTGACAGACATAGGTTACGGTACATGCAGTGATTTACACTCCACATAACCTTTAACTAGGCTTTAGAGAGATTTAGTTGTTTGTGTGTGTGTGTGTGTGTGTGTGTGTGTGTGTGTGTGTGTGTGTGTGTGTGTGTGTGTGTGTGTGTGTGTGTGTGTGTGTTTCATGGCTGTTAAGTGCATGCACATTTGTCCAGCTGGGTTCCACTTTATAGTAGATTGCCCTTATGTGGTCAAATAAAATGTATTACATTGTTTTTACACATCGTTAAATACCATTTACAGCTGTAATAGGCACATACTAAAGTATGTATTGGAAACTGGGGCCTTTAATTTGTATAGTGTCGCCTTAATATCGTTTTTTACATCAAATGTGTACATATTGTTTGATCTAAAAAACTGTAGGCATTTACTATGTGAAGGAACAGGTTATGATTCAAGCTCTGATTGAGCCAATGCTACAGGAGAGCAAAGTGCCCCAGAAATGTGAAGAGGCTGCAGGGCGTCCAGGCCAGGTGCATGTTGGCCAAGATGAACCGCTGCCACAGTCAATTCGCTCCATTCTTCCTGACCCAGAACGGGATGGGAGAATTTGAAGATACAAGCCATAGTGTATGGTTTAAAACATTACCATAGTAACAGAGATTGCCTTCATTTGTCAACAAATCACTAGGTTTGGCCAAATCAATGGGTGGCCTAACTTTCTTCATCCAGCTGTAAAATCATGTTTAAAAAATATTTTTAAAAAGGTGACTTTTGAAACTTGGACATGTGCCCATCTCTCTTCGACGGTTGAACTTCGTTGCCATGAATAATACATGGACAGAACACACTCACTTATAACAGTGAGGGGAAAGGGATGGGGTAAATATACTCCCAATGAATTAGTTTTGGAGTAAAATATAGCTCCTTCTCTACCATTGTTTATGTAACACATATTTTTGGGTCCCCCGTGCACTTAAATTATTAATGCCCTGCTTAGCCTAGTTAAGTTATGACTATGATGAGCCCCTTGGTATGCAGCAGATGCTGAAGGTGTTGAATAGAGCTCTCTGATTTTCCACCATGTCCCATTTCTTTGTCATCTTTTTCTCATAATCCTTTCTCCCATACCCATGTGTACAACAGTTCATTTATTCATTAGATTGAAGCAATTTCTCCTCCAATATTGACTTATTATTATTGTAGCAAGCATGGCATGCTTTCCTTTGTTGACCACTACACCAGATGCTGCCTGGGGGATGTCTTTCTTTCTCTGCTTTGTTTATTTGCTTCAATTCTAATTCCTGTCAGTTTCTGAGTCATTTTCTTTGGAATTTCGTTTTCTGCATTGCCTTCAAAATGTTAAAATATTAATGGGTATGCTTGGAATTCAAATGTTCTTCATAAAAAAATTGCTATTTCAGTTCAGTTAGCTGTTGATTTGTTTGTCTGTGGCATGTACTGTTACATAGAGTAAAGGATTTGATTTCTGGATGGAAAAGTATTTAAACGTATTTAAAGGTATCAGAAATACATCAAAACACAATAATGTTAATGTGAAGACCCCTGCCAACTAATATATTGTATTTAGTTTTGAAAAAATGGTTTAACTGTTGTAAATTTAAGAGACATTGCCTTGTGCCATGTAATTCTGTTACGAAAACCAACATATCTTTAAAATATTTCTCCCTCATGAAGAAAGAGGAGAACGAAAGTTCACAGAAGTACCAAGTAAAGGTGTTATATCTGCTCCTGCCATGCCCTCTACTATCGTGTGTCTCCCTAACCTGCAGACACTCCCCCAGTGCTCTCTACCTCTTTGTGTTTGTGTGTATGTGTGTGATTGTGTGGATGGAGACAGTTGTGCTGGAGGCAGGGCCGATCCCCACCAGCTGCAACCTGTTCCATAATCAAGACCTCTACAGATACTCAGCCCTGCCACTTCCACGCTGCCAGATCGTAACCTCTGCTCATTCTGCCCGCTCTGACATTGGCCCGTGTCTCCAGCCCTACGTCTTGTCAGTCCTGCTGCTCTGTCCTCAACCCCCCAATTCACTGCGTCCTTGGATTCCCCTCCGGACCTGCTCACCCAACTGTCCCAACAGTCCCAACTGCCCTTGCTCCAGCCTCAGCCTCCGCACCTGGTTTCCTGCAACCTGCCCGAGCTTCCTATGGCCTGCACCCCATCTTCCCCCTGTGTTTCAATAAATACCTTGGTTACCTCATCCCAGTCTCCTCGTCTGAGTCTTGGGTTCACCTCTTCCGCTCCGCATGACAAAAGGTAGACGTACCAAATTATTATAGTGATTTTACTGATATCAATTTTGTTTATGAATTATTATGTGATTAAAAATCATAATTCCTTTAATAAATTGGTAGGCGTCAGTATTACCAAAAAATGGAATTACTGCAACTGAATTGGCTACAATGGGAAATCATAATAGTCACAACCTGCAGTTGGTTCACCTGCTACTGTCCTCCCTTCTACTGACATACTGTTATATTCAGCTCATAATGGTTTTCATAGTCTTTCTGTTGTCTGGTGGTCACCACGAATGCTAAAACAGTCTGAGTCTGGACAACCCCTGCATTTCTCTCTCTCTGCCTCTGTCACTCACTCTCCAGTTAATGTCACCTCTCCTTACTGACATCTACACATGAGCCCCCTCTCTTTTCATTTACTGTAAGCAGCATTCTCACCCACTGAGCACTAACCGACACCAGACGTCCATGGATGTTGAAAAGTCATTGAAATTTGGTCAGTCCACCCTGGCCTTGATGTTAATGCCACTGACGGACCAGGCTGGACCAAATCTGAACCTATCATAGACAAAATGACTTTGAATACCACAACACAGTACAGTGAGTAGAGCAGTGTAGGGAACAGTAGCCTCCAACACAGTACAGATTACAGTACAATACAGAACAGTGAGTGGAACACAGTATAGTACAATACAGTACAGTAAAGAAAAGTAGAGTATGCTGCCCAAAAAAGGCAACATTTGTATTCATTAGCATTTCATAGCTACAGACGTGAGTGCTACGGGTCGGTAGTCATTTAGGAAAAAGAAGGTACCCTGCCTAAATGACTACCGACCCGTGGGACTCACATCTATAGCCATCAAATGCTTTAAAAGGCTGGTCATGGCTCACATCAACACCATTATCCCAGAAACCCTAAACCCTCTCCAGTTTGCAAACCGCATCAACAGATTGACAGGTGATGCAATCTCTATCGCATTCTACAGTGTCCTTTCCCACCTGGACAAAAGGAACACCAATGTGAGAACACTATTCATTGATTACAGCTCAGCGTTCAACACCATAGTGCCCTCAAAGCTCATCACTAAACTAAGGATCCTGGGACTAAACACCTCCCTCTGCAACTGGATCCTGGATTTCCTGACGGGTAGCCCCTAGGTGGCCCCTCAGGGGTGCGTGCTCAGTCCCCTCCTGTACTCCCTGTTCACTCATGATTGCACGGCCAGGCACGACTCCAATACCATCATTAAGTTTGTTGATGACACAACAGTGGTAGGCCAGATCACCGACAGTGATGAGACAGATTATAGGGAGGAGGTCAGAGACCTGGCCATGTTGTGCCAGGACAACTACCTCTCCCTCAACGTGATCAAGACAATGGAGATGATTGTGGACTACAGGAAAAGGAAGACCCAGCACACCCCCATTCTCATTGACAGGGCTGTAGTGGAGCAGGTTGAGAGCTTCAAGTTCCTTGGTGTCCACATCACCAACAAACTAACATGGTCCAAACACACCAAGACAGTTGTGAAGAGGGCACAATGAAACCTAATCCCCCCTCTAGAGACTGAATAGATTTGACATGGGTCCTCAAGTACGAAAAAGATTCAACAACTGCATCATCGAGATCCTTCTGACGGGTTGCATCACTGCCTGGTATGGCACCTGCTCGGCCGCTGACCGCCAAGGCACTGCAGAGGGTAGTGCGTACTGCCCAGTACATCACTGGGGCCAAGCTTCCTGCCATCCAGAACCTCTATACCAGGCGGTGTCAGAGGAAGGCCCTAAAAATTGTCAGACTCCAGACACCCTAGTCATAGATGGTTCTCTCTGCTACCGAAAGGCAAGCGGTGCCGGAGCGCCATGTCTAGGTCCAAGAGGCTTCTAAACAGCTTCTACCCCCAAGTATCTCCAAGATGGCACCAATAGAGATGGCAGTTTCGCTTCAAGTCCTGTGTCTGTGCAGTCCTGAAACTGTGCAATATTTCATTTTTTTATGTATAATTTCTTTCTTCTTTTTTTAAAAAGTGGTGGATCAGCTTGTTATTTCCATCAATGTAATTGTCTGCATCATTTCCAATCCCCCATATATTTTTTGGGTAAATATATATACAGTATATCCCTGTACATACACATATGCATACATCTACACATATATACATACACATACCTATATAGATATACATACTTTTTAAAGAATATACCTTTATTATTTATTATTCGCAAACCCTACCACCCTTCTCCCAATTGGAGTAAACTAATAAACACTTAGGCTTCTACCATCAGTTTATACATCTTATACACATTTTACAGACACAATCTATTTTACAATAGTTATATTTTGTTTGTTTTTAGTCCTTCCTCTATTTCTGATGTCCATCCAGTTTGATTTCTATTTGTAACTGTGCTATTTCACAAAATTTCTGAACCTATATACATTTTACAGACCCTGTATGTTTTACATTGGTTATCTTGTTATTAGTCCCACCCTTCAGCTCCATTCAACCCCTCCCGTCTTTTTCTCAACATCATCCATTTTGGATTTCTATTTGCCATATATTTTTCAACTGTGCTGTGGTGCTTCACAAAAGTACTGAACCTTTCTATTCTAATAGCTTCTACAGATTGTAAATTAAAAACAATTTTTTTTTGCTGAAATAATTTTTATATTATTGATTGATTGACTATGGCTTTTCAAGTGTTGCAATTCTTCAGCCATTCCTGGACCTGTGACCAAAAACGAGCGACATATGGACAATACCAAAATAACGACTCTGCCTCCTCACAGCAGAATCTGCAGAGCTGAGAAGATTGTATCCCCATATATATAACATTCTATTGGTTGCAAGAATTTTGTATAGTAATTTAAATTTGAAGTTTTGAATCCGGCGTTGTTTTGCGTATCAATTCATAAACCATGTGCCATGGAATGGGTACATCGAAAATCTCTTCCCAACTCTTTTGCAATTTATATGGCACAGCTATCCGTTTTTTGGTCCTTAATTAAATGAAATTGTTATATGTTTTTATTTATCATAGTTTTCTTTAACCATTTATGTTCTTTAATACAGGGCCGACATACAAGTTCCTTACTTTTTCCTCTTCTACTTGCCTCTTCCATTTTTGTTGTAGTGCTGCAATTCATTGGTTGTAATTTTGGGTAGAGCAGACATTTCCATATATCTGCATGTGTGACATAATTCCACCATTCCTATTTATGATATCATTCACTAAAAGTATACCTTTTAAAAACATTTATTTGAAAAATACATGTTTTTTTTATCAATTAGTACAGTGGGGCAAAAAATGATTTAGTCAGCCACCAATTGTGCAAGTTCTCCCACTTAAAAAGATGAGAGAGGCCTGTAATTGTCACCATAGGTACACTTCAACTATGACAGACAAAATGAGAGAAAAAAATCCAAAAAATCACATTGTAGGATTTTTAATGAATTTATTTGCAAATTATGGTGGAAAATAAGTATTTGGTCAATAACAAAAGTTTATCTCAATACTTTGTTATATACCCTTTGTTGGCAATGACAGAGGTCAAACGTTTTCTGTAAGTCTTCACAAGGTTTTCACACACTGTTGCTGGACCATTCCTCCATGCAGATCTCCTCTAGGGCAGTGATGTTTTGGGGCTGTTGCTGGGCAACACGGACTTTCAACTCCCTCCAAAGATTTTCTATGGGATTGAGATCTGGAGACTGGCTAGGCCACTCCAGGACCTTGAAATGCTTCTTACAAAGCCACTCCTTAGTTGCCCGAGCGGTGTGTTTGGGATGTTTCATCTTCAATGCCCTTGCTGATGGAAGGAGGTTTTCACTCAAAATCTCACGATACATGGCCCCATTCATTCTTTCCTTTACACAGATCAGTCGTCCTGGTCCCTTTGCAGAAAAACAGCCCCACGCATGATGTTTCCACCCCCATGCTTCACAGTAGGTATGGTGTTCTTTGGATGCAACTCAGCATTCTTTGATATCCAAACACGACGAGTTGAGTTTTTACCAAAAAGTTATACTTTGGTTTCATCTGACCATATGACATTCTCCCAATCTTTTTCTGGATCATCCAAATGCTCTCTAGCAAACTTCAGACGGGCCTGGACATGTACTGGCTTAAGCAGGGGGACACGTCTGGCACTGCAGGATTTGAGTCCCTGGCGGCGTAGTGTGTTACTGATGGTAGGCTTTGTTACTTTGGTCCCAGCTCTCTAGGTCATTCACTAGGTCCCCCCGTGTGGTTCTGGGATTTTTGCTCACCGTTCTTGTGATCATTTTGACCCCACGGGGTGAGATCTTGCGTGGAGCCCCAGATCGAGGGAGATTATCAGTGGTCTTGTATGTCTTCCATTTCCTAATAATTGCTCCCACGGTTGATTTCTTCAAACCAAGCTGCTTACCTATTGCAGATTCAGTCTTCCCAGCCTGGTGCAGGTCTACAATTTTGTTTCTGGTGTCCTTTGACAGCTCTTTGGTCTTGGCCATAGTGGAGTTTGGAGTGTGACTGTTTGAGGTTGTGGACAGGTGTCTTTTATACTGATAACAAGTTCAAACAGGTGCCATTAATACAGGTAACAAGTGGAGGACAGAGGAGCCTCTTAAAGAAGAAGTTACAGGTCTGTGAGATCCAGAAATCTTGCTTGTTTGTAGGTGACCAAATACTTATTTTCCACCATTATTTTCTTCTCATCTTGTCTGTCATAGTTGAAGTGTACCTATCATGAAAATTACAGGCCTCTCTCATCTTTTTAAGTGGGAGAACTTGCACAATTGGTGGCTGACTAAATACTTTTTTGCCCCACTGTATAGTTGAGTTTAACCACAATATTTGTTGTATTATTTGTTCTGTCTTTTCAGGTGGATTAAACTGAAATTGCAACCAATTTTTAGATTATTTCCTTTTCAAACAACCGAAAGTGAGCAGGTGTAATCTGAATAAAGGTGAAAAGACCATTCTTGAACATAGGATGAGACATTCCCACCAATTTACTAGAAAACCAGTCTGGATTTAAGTATAACTTTTGTATGACTTATGCCTTTAGCAAGTGGTCTAATGCTTTAATATGTAATAATTTCTGCCCTCCGAATTCATATTCGTTATATAAATAGGCCTTTTTAATTTTGTTTGGCTTGCCGTTTCAAAAGAAATTGAATATTTTTTGTTCATAGAATTTAAAAAGCAGGTGACTAGATGTAGGCAAATCCATGAGCAAATAGGTAAACTGTGATATGACTAAAGAGTTAATCAGGGTTCCTCCTCTGTAATTTGGCCTTCACATGAGACTTTTTGTACAGATGTCAATTTTTCATTAATATTAGGAAAAAAATCCATACAATTAGTTTCAGTTAGTGGAGATGGAGGAGACTGAATCGAAAACATATTCTTAAAGTACTTTACTTCAATGCCTCCTGGGTGGCGCAGTGGTCTAGGGCACTGCATTGCAGTACTGGCTGTGCCACCAGAGACTCTGGGTTTGCGCCGAGGCTCTGCCGCGACCGGGAGGTTCGTGGGGCGATGCACAATTGGCCTAGCATCGTCCTGGTTAGGGAGGGTTTGGCCAGTCGGGATATCCTTGTCTCATTGCGCACCAGCGACTCCTGTGGCGGGCTGGGTGCAGTCCACGCTAACCAGGTCACCAGGTGCAAGGTGTTTCCTCCGACACATTGGTGCAGCTGGCTTCTGGGTTGGATGCGCGCTGCATTAAAGAAGCAGTGCGGCTTGGTTGGTTTGTGTTTCGGGGGACGCATGGCTTTTGACCTTCGTCTCTCCCGAGCCCGTACGGGAGTTGTCGTGATGGGACAATTGGATACCATGAAAATGGGGTAAAATTAAAAATAAAATAAAGAAGTACTTTACCTCTTTCAAAATATCATTCTGTGAATTTCAATACTTTTTTTGTTGTTGTAGCATTTCTAGATTGAATTTTTCTAGATTGAAAAATAATATGGTGTATTTTTCCCCATATTCCATCCAGTTCGCTTTATTTTTATAATATGTTACACTGGATCTTTCTTGAATAAGTTCCTCAATTTGTTTTTCCCTCTAACTTATTCTGTGCCTCTATGGTACAGTTTATCTAACTGTACTGTTAGTCCTTCAATTTCTTTGTTAATATGGACTCTTTTGATCTAAATTGCTTTTGTTTTATAGATGAGTGCTGAATTGCGTGGCCTCTAAAGGCACATTTAGAAGTGTCCCATACAATAAGGGGATCTGCTATACCTATGTTATGTCTGAAAAAGTCAGTTATATATTATTCTGTCCTAGTTCCAAACAATTTATAATCCAGTAGGCTTTGATTAAATTTCCAATATCCTCGCCCACGTGGAAATTCAGAGTAATATATATACCAATTATGTGATGATCCGACCGCATTCTGTCCCCTATCAACACTTTTTAAACTTTTGGTGCCAGAATGAATGGCATAAGAAAGTAGTCAAGACGACTAGCTTGATTAAGCCTCCGCCATGTAAATCTCACTAGGTCAGAGTATTTAAGTCTCCATATATCCACTAATTCCAATATATCCATGACATTCATGATTTCCTTAAGTGCCTGAGGGTGATAGTTTGTAGTGTGATTTCCTTTCCGGTCCATGAGGTATTTAAGACCGTATTAAAATCTCCCACCATAATAATAGAGTCTAGTGTTGCTTGTAGAGTTGATAAATTCTTATATATATTTTCAAAGAAGCTTGGATCATCATTATTTGGATTGTATAGATTAATAACCCATATATGTTTATTGTCCAATAACATATTTAAATAATCCATCTACCTTGATGATCTGTTTGGACAATTTGCACATTTGGATCAAAATTACTGTTAATTTAAACCATCACCCCTTTTGAATATTTTTGCCCATGGGAGAAATATATTTCGCACCCCCAGTCCATTTTCCACAAAACTTCATATAAAATTGTTGAATGAGTTTCCTGTAAACAATAGATATTATATTCCTTCTCTTTCAGCCAGGTAAATACTGATTGTATTTTCTTATTATCTGCTAGGCCATTACAATTGTACCTGGCTATACTTATTTCACCACTTACCATAATGAGACACAACTTTTAATTCTATTTATCAAAATATATGGTTGTAAACGTACCATTAAAAAGTATATAGATGATGAGTGTCTATATAGCTGTACCATGGTATTTGCATTGCTACTAAGTAAACCTCCAGTTGGTCCCCACTATTGCACCCGCTAAAAGCCCTCCTCATCCCAAGTTGGGTTGTATTCCCAATGCCTGGTAGACCATCCCGACCCCCCGTATCCCATAGCCCTGAAGAGACTGTCCTTCGAAAAGAGCACACAGTGCCATTTACAGAACAGAAGTAGATCAACCTCCAAATGCATTTCCATCGCCCTCACCTCGATTTGTATTATTATATATAGCCATCAAAATATATATATATTTTTAAAATCATGTTTCTTATTTTCCATAATTAGCTATTAATATTTGTAGTAATGCAGGCAATTTATGCAAAGGATTTGACCTCTCACCAGTCTCGCCATTACCAAAATTACATTATTACAAGCAATTATTATGTTAGCAAACAATTATTGTGATTCATCCTATATTGTCCCTAACATCTTTTACTCCTTCGCAACAGTTGTGGGATACGCACATACACCCACACACTCATACACACTCAACTCTTTCCACCCACACAACCATAGGCTCACATTCTCAACAGTTGCACCATCCCAGAGGCCAACTCAAGAAAGGTCTTGATTTACAAATGCATAAAAATACAGTTTCAAGAATGTATATGCATGGGCAGAAATTGGTCAGAAATTGATTTTTTTTTAAACATTGTCAACTCCTAGTTGTTGGAGGTCAAATGTACACCTTTTCCCTGAAACATGTATTATGTACTATGTCTTACATTGTTAGCCCAAAAAACCTTAAGTGTAATTACATACATCCGGGAAGAACTATTGAATATCAGAGACACGTCAACTAACCAGCACAACCAGCACTACAACCAGGAATAAAGTGGATCCTTTGTCTGCGCAGGAACACTCATATCTCTGGTAAGAAGAAGGGCGGGGGTGTAGGTTTCATGATTAATGACTCATGGTGTTATTGTAACAACATATAAGAACTCAAGTCCTTTTGTTCACCTGATCTAGAATTCCTCACAGTCAAATGCCGACCGTATTATCTCCCAAGAGAACTCTCCTCTGTTATCGTCACAGCTGTGTATATCCCCCCGCAAGCGGATACCAAGGCGGGCATCAATGACTTTCACTGGAATTTATGCAAACTGGAAACCGTATATCCTGAGGCTGTATTTAATGTAGCTGGGGATTTTAACATGGCTAATCTGAGAATAAGGTTACCTAAATTCTGTCAGCATATCGATCGCAGTACACGAGCGAATAGCACACTCGACCACTGCTACTCTAACTACCGCGATGCATATAAGGCCCTCCCCTGCCCTCCTTTTGGAAATCTGACTGTGACTCCATCTTGTTGCTCCCATCCTACAATAGGCAGAAACAGGAAGTCCCCGTGCTTAGGGCTATCCAACGCTGGTCTGACCAATTGGATTCCACGGCTTCAAGATTGCTTTCGATCACGTGGACTTGGATATGTTCCGGGTAGCCTCAGACAATAACATTAACATATACGCTTACTCGGTGAGCAAGTTTATAAGGAAGTGTAAATGAGCTGGTGTACCCACTGTGACTATTAAAACCTTCCCTAACTTTAATAAATGGAACACTAGTCACTTTAATAATGCCACTTTAAAAATGTTTACATATCTCACATTACTCATCTCATATGTATATACTGTACTGTTTCCTGTATCCTTCACTATCTATTCTTTACTATGTATTGCATCTTAGCCGCTCTGTCACTGCTAATCCATATATTTTATACTTATATAGTCTCATCCATTCCTTTACTAGATTGTGTGTATTAGGTTTTGTTGTGGAATTTGTTAGATATTACCTGTTGCACTGTCGGATCTAGAAGCATAAGCATTTTGCTACATCCGCAATAAATCAAATCAAATCAAATGTTATTAGTCATATCGGCCGAATACAACAGGTGTGTCGACCTTACAGGGAAAAGCTTACTTACGAGCCCCTGACCAACAATGCAGTTTAAAAAAATACGAATAAGAATAAGAAATAAAGTAACAAGTATTTTAAGAACAGCAGTAATGTCACGTTCTGACCATCGTTCGTGTGTGTTTTCCTTGTTTTAGTGTTACAGAATCACCCACCACAACAGGACCAAGCGGCGTGGTGAAAGGCAGCAGGAGCAGCGTAAAGAGGAATGGACATGGGAGGACGTTTTGGACGACAAGGGTTGTTACACTTGGGAGGAGATACTGGCTGGAAGAGATCGCCTCCCATGGGAACAGGTGGAGGCACTTAGGAGAGCAGAGGCAGCCGGAGAGAGGAGCCGGCGATACGAGGGAACACGGTTGGCAAGGAAGCCCGGGAGTCAGCCCCAAAAATGTATTGGGGGGGGGGCTCATAGGGAGTATGGCTACGCCAGGTAGGAGACCTGCGCAAACTCCCTGTGCTTACCGGGGGGCTAGAGAGACCGGGCAGGCACCGTGTTATGCTGTGGTGCGCACGGTGTCTCCAGTGCGGGTGCATAGCCCGGTGCGGTACATTCCAGCTCCTCGTATCGGCCGGGCTAGAGTGAGCATCGAGCCAAGTGCCATGAAGCCGGCTCTACGCATCTGGTCTCCAGTGCGTCTCCTTGGGCCGGCTTACATGGCACCAGCCTTGCGCTCGGTGTCTCCGGTTCGCCTGCATAGCCCAGTGCGGGCTATTCCTGTCTCCGGTTCGCCTGCATAGCCCAGTGCGGGCTATTCCACCTCGCCGCACTGGCAGAGCGACCGAGAGCATTCAACCAGGTAAGGTTGGGCAGGCTCGGTGCTCAAGAGCTCCAGTGCGCCTGCACGGTCCGGTCTATCCAGTACCACCTCCACGCACCAGCCCTCCGGTGGCAGCTCCCCGCACCAGGCTTCCTGTGCGTGTTCTCGGCCCAGTACCACCAGTGCCAGCACCACGCATCAGGCCTACAGTGCGCCTCGCCTGACCAGCACTGCCAGAGCCTTCCTCCTCTCCAGCGCTGTCGGAGTCTCCCGCCTGTTTAGCGCTGCCAGAGCCTTCCGCCTCTACAGCGCTGCCGGAGTCTGCCGCCTGTTCAAAACTGCCAGTCTGCATAGAACTGCCAGTCTGCATAGAACTGCCAGTCTGCAAGGAGCTGCCAGTCTGCAAGGAGCTGCCAGTCTGCAAGGAGCTGCCAGTCTGCAAGGAGCTGTCAGTCTGCAAGGAGCCGCCAGAGCTGCCAGTCTGCAGGATGCCGCCAGAGCTGCCAGTCTGCAAGGAGCCGCCAGAGCTGCCAGTCTGCAAGGAGCCGCCTCAGTCCCGAGCTGCCCCTCAGTCCAGTGGGGCCCTTGGTGAGGACTACTAGGCCAAGGTCGGCGGCGAGGGTTGCCTATCTAGGGACGCTAAGGAGGTGGACTAAGACAATTATGGAGTGGGGTCCACGTCCAGCGCCAGAGCCGCCACCGCGGACAGTTGCCCACCCACACCCTCCCCTATAGGTTTAGGTTGTGCGTTCGGAGTCCGCACCTTGGAGGGGGGGTACTGTCACATTCTGACCATCGTTCGTGTGTGTTTTCCTTGTTTTAGTGTTGGTCAGGACGTGAGCTGGGTGGGCATTCTATGTTGTGTGTCTGGTTTGTCTATTTCTATGTTTGGCCTGATATGGTTCTCAATCAGAGGCAGGTGTTAGTCATTGTCTCTGATTGGGAATCATATTTAGGTAGCCTGGTGTTGGTGTTGGGTTTTGTGGGTGATTGTTCCTGTCTCTGTGTTTGCACCAGATAGGACTGTTTAGGTTTTCACGTTTCTTGTTTTGTAGTTTATTTCATGTATAGTTTTCCTTTGTTAAACAAACAGGAATCATCACAACGCTGCATTTTGGTCCGACTCTCCTTCACCCAAAGAAAACCGTTACAAGTAAATGCAAATAGTCTGGGTGGCCATTTGATTAGATGATAAGGAGTCTTACGGGTTGGGGGTAGAAGCTGTTTAGAAGCCTCTTGGACCTAGACTTGGCGCTCCGGTACCCCTTGTCATGCGGTAGCAGAGAGAACAGTCTATGACTAGGGTGGCTGGAGTCTTTGAACATTTTTAGGGCCTTCCTCTGACACCGCCTGGTATAAAGGTCCTGGATGGCAGGAAGCTTGTCCCCAGTGATGTACTGGGCCATTTGCACTACCTTCTGTAGTGATTTGATTTGCACTCCCTCTAAAATTTGATTTGATTTGTTGTTTGATTTGGGCCATAAAACTTCTGAACATCTAATCAAATGGCTACCCAGACTATTTGCATTGCCCCCCCCCCCCCTTTTATGCTGCTGCTACTCTCTGATACTCTCCGTTATTTTAGTCACTTTATTAACTCTGCCTACATGTACATAATACCTCATATTACCTCTATTACAAAATGTAAAAATTATTTGATTGTACTGTGCTGTACTGGGGCCCCGCTGGGTGCACGTTTTGGTTTTTGCCCGGGCACTACTGATTTGAAATAGTTAAAGCTAGATGATGAATCGGTTATTTGAATCAGCTGTGTAGTGCTAAGGCAAAAACCAAAACGTGCACCCAGAAGGGCCCCAGGACCAAGTTTGGGAAACCCTACTCTACTGTACTGAACTATACTCTGCTCTATTGTACTACACTCTACTCTACTGTGCTCTGCTGTGCTGCACTGGGATTTCCAAACTTGTGAAACATGAGGAGAATGACATTCATATCCATAATTATGCATTTCTATGTAGTACAGATCAGGGACCCATGATGTAATTCCGTTACCGTTACTCTGTTACTGGGTGTAAATTCATTTAACTTATTTTAGTTCAATAACCCAAATAAATGTTTTCTAACTCAAGATGCCATGTCATAGCTGATACCCAATTCTTTATGCAGACATATTTTTAACTTAGTGTTTACCACAGAGAAACAACAATGACGTCTAGCTCCACATCATTCAACAAGATAGCTCTGCCACTTTGGTAACCTTGCCATGCATGTAGTAGTTCATTTAGAGTTTATATGAGGTAAATGCTGAGAACACAAAACTGTTTATCTTAATTGCAGCATGAATTTTTGTCACCACAAGGATTATTTTTGTTTTTTGTTTCACTCAAGTGCAGGTTTGATTGAATTCTGGCATAAGTTTCAGTTAGAAGAATTTGATGTAATAAAATAATGTTCCTGCAGCTTGTCAGGGGAACCGAAGTGTATTACTCGGGTGAATCTAGCGGAACCCTGCTTGTGAATTGTACTGAATGAAACAAAACATACAACTTTGACAATTGAACCGTGCTATATACTTATTGGGGAGCTAGCCTGTATGTTGCGGAGGTACTTATAATTAGAGCAGGGTCGTCATGTCTGCGTGCCATGTCGTTTCACTGCTGTTTCACTGCTGTTTCACTGTATCCAATGTGTATAGGAGGAGCGTGGCAGCCATCTTTGATTAATGTGTCTCTGAGGGGCCTGCAGCAGCGGGAAACAGACAGCCTGAGTCAGAAGCAATCCCAGTGTCCACTACTCACTGTGCCCTCGCCCATGAAAAATGAGAGTCTCTTTTGTTGAATATAAGAGACGTGTACAATTACCGTTTTAATCATTCCCTCACGTGGATTCCCCTCTCCTCCCACACTCACTCCCCCTGCAGCTATGCTGAAAGTTCCGCGGTGCACACCGCTAAATGTTTCACTGAGATGGGTGAGTTTTAAGCACACTTTAGGGACTTACATTCTGCTCAACCCACCCACAGCATACGGTATATCCATAAATACGCCCATTGCTATTGGCACCAACGGAAAAATAGCATCTGGAATGAACTGTTGCTCAGTGTGTCATACAGGAATCTACTTATTGAGGTTCCTGTCTATTTGTCAGCTTAATGCTTAGTAATGTCTCTGAAAAAAATCATGATTCCTCCAGAGCCTATATTTTACAGCGCTTGCATCCATGTATAGACAAAGGGCTCTATTCAATCCGTGTCGCAGAAGTTCAGTGTTACAGCGTGATTGAAAATCTAAAGGCAATGTTAGAGGACACTGCATTCATTTTAAACGCTGCATATTTCGGCTCAATCGGAAGTGACCTTGACATCTCCAGTTTCAACTGTTTTGCCTTATTATTATTTGACCATGCTGGTCATTTATGAACATTTGAACATCTTGGCCATGTTCTGTTATAATCTCCACCCGGCACAGCCAGAAGAGGACTGGCCACCCCACATAGCCTGGTTCCTCTCTAGGTTTCTTCCTAGGTTTTGGCCTTTCTAGGGAGTTTTTCCTAGCCACCGTGCTTCTACACCTGCATTGCTTGCTGTTTGGGGTTTTAGGCTGGGTTTCTGTACAGCACGTTGAGATATCAGCTGATGTACGAAGGGCTATATAAATACATTTGATTTGATTTGATTTCTAATGCGCAATCTGTAATGCTTCAGACACATTTCTTAGCGAGGAGGCCAGAAATCTGTAATGCTTCAGCCACATTTCAGAGCGAGGAGGCAGGAAATCTGTAATGCTTCAGCCACATTTCGGAGCGAGGAGGCCGGAAAATCTGTAATGCTTCAGCCACATTTCGGAGCGAGGAGGCCAGAAATATGTAATGGTGGGATCAGATAATGAATAGCAGTATGTCTTGCTCCTTCTATGTCTCTATGGTTCTCTTAAAATAAGCATTTCACACAGCTTAAAAATATACATTTTCCACTTTTTCCCAGATAACGATCAGGACATTGTTGTCATTCCACAAATGATTGTATTGATTGGGCCTGCCTAAATAGATACATTCTACACAAAAAGCCACCTCCACACATCCACTGAAAGAATCCATAACGGCAACATGGTTACTGCACAAAAAATATGTCTATTAGTATGGAGTGATATGCAGCATTGCCATGGCAACAACTCACCCGGAAGGAGCCAGTCTGGAGAGCCATAACATATAACCCTTATTTGTAATTTCATGGCAAGCTATTATCAATATGTAAACCTGGGGAAAATTGGTGTACGAATATTTATCAACACACACTTTTAATCAAATATGTAGTTAAATTCATACAGATTCTTCCCGGTTTACTTAGCACCAGTGTCCCTAAAACATACAAAGACAATGTGATTGATTCAGGACAGATGTCACAGCAGGATACTTTACATGGTAAATGAATGGAAGGAGTGTGTGATGCATTATATCAGTGAGCCAGGACATACAAAAGGACATGCAAACATGAACGTCTCCAGCTCAAATTATCCCCCAATCACATGAGCCTGGCTGTCACCTAGAGAGTAATCTGAAAGAGATGTCACTACATGCCATTTCACTCCGCTCATCCCTCGTCGATGTCCCCGGACCGTCTCCATGAGTGCACATGGCATGGCAGAGACGGATGTTTCAGATAGCCATTTACCTTTCCCATCATTTGCGTCATATTCGGACACATCATGCAGAGGGATGGAAATCGGATGTCAGTGTCCAAGGGCAATGTCTCTGTCATGTGCATGCCAGTTTCTTCTGAGAAATACAGAGCCAGGTATACTAGTCCTGCCGTTAACAGGAACTATGATACAGTACATTACAAAGAGACCACTTGTTTTAGGCCTCTCTCTGTCTTACGGAGCTCTGAGTTCTGAGAGGTATAAGTAGCTGTGAACACTGCTACTTTTCAGTGAGTTTGAACAGTACAAGTCTGATATTAGATATGAGATGTGATTGCATACAGCTTTATTATTTCCAGTCTCTCTTTCCTAATCTCTTGGAGACTTACCTAAGTGCGTTTTCTTCTCATTCGTATCTTGACAAGTGATTTAACAGAAAAAGCAATTATCCTCATCATTGAGTATTTCCTTTCATCTCCTTCAGGGCTGAACTCACCACAATGCAAGGTGCTTCAGGTCCTTAACCACTTCTATAGTACCAAGGCAGAGTTCATTAACACTGATACAAAATGAATTGTTATCATTTAAGTGGTAACCATTCTTTGCTGATAGCTATATATAGATCAATTGTGAATAATTTAAGCATAGCTTAATACACTAAGAGAGTTGGGTTTAGGTAGGGTCAATGGAGTGAAATGCTGTTTTCAAAATGGCAAGAATTATATGTCTATTTTTCATATCCAACCTTATCTCAAATGAAATCATACGACAAATTGACAACAAAAAAAACGCGAAATATTGTTACGACTGCTCTTTAACCAATCAAATTAGAATTTGGTCATCATTGTTCCAAAATGATCAGGGGGCAAAGTATGCCCTAGGCCTACTGTACTGTGTAATATATATTTTTGTTGAAGATTTGTTAGTTGGAGGTACAGTGCCTTGCGAAAGTATTCGGCCCCCTTAAACTTTGCGACCTTTTGCCACATTTCAGGCTTCAAACATAAAGATATAAAACTGTATTTTTTTGTGAAGAATCAACAACAAGTGGGACACAATCATGAAGTGGAACGACATTTATTGGATATTTCAAACTTTTTTAACAAATCAAAAACTGAAAAATTGGGCGTGCAAAATTATTCAGCCCCCTTAAGTTAATACTTTGTAGCGCCACCTTTTGCTGCGATTACAGCTGTAAGTCGCTTGGGGTATGTCTCTATCAGTTTTGCACATCGAGAGACTGAAAATTGGAACAAAGAATGTGTAATTACACATTCACTTGCTGAAGGTTATTTCACATATGTAACTAATGTTTTGTAATTACATTTTTGAAAGTCACATCTGAATTACAATGTTAATAGCTCAAACCAAAATCTGACCTTGTTCCATATAACGCCATATAATGCCACTACCATTGAATCCAAATGTAATACCAGGGTTGATAAATAGACCTGTAACAACCGGTCATTTACATTTTTTTAATATCTACGTTATTTCTTCCGAATCAAGTGTAATGTAAGAACAATGCAGTTACATAGGATATACTTGTAATTATCATGCACCTACGCCAGTAAGGTATAAACTTAAAAAAATACTATGTAGTTACAATGTAACAACCTTTGCAGACAATAGGCTAAACAGGAGAAATTAGGAGACAGGAGAACATTAGGTTGAACCCTTTCAGTTACATTGTACTTACAATGTAACAATCTTTAACAAGCAACTCTGTAATTCCAATGTTGTGACCAGGGATACCCAGGAGCAAGCAACTTACTGTAAAGTGAAGTGACATTTTTGGGGGGAATTTGCACAACACATTTACCTAACAGGTTTGATTTTTCACAGAAACATCAGTACATGCTAGTGTTTCTTTTTTTTTATGGACACATACTTTTCTTGAGCAGATTTCAACAGAAGCGGGTTTTCACTGGGATAATGTGCCATTCGTATTTTCCCCTCCACATCTTTCTGCTCTCGCAGAATGACTTCTTAAAGATCTCCTCTGCCACAGAACACAAACTGTGATAAACTAACAAAGACATAAAAGCCCCTCGATCATTGTAAGCTAGGCTCCACGGAGAAAATGTATACGTATACCAGAGCTTTTGGAGAAACAACATATTTACCATCACCCTGTAAAGTCAACATCCCTGCCCACTATATGAATCAAATAGATACAATCCGTTCTGTTTTTCTGTGTGTGTCTGCAAGACTTGTGCAGGGCTTGACGATGGGATGTATGTAACCTTAGATGAGAGAGAGAGAGAGAGAGAGAGAGAGAGAGAGAGAGAGAGAGAGAGAGGGAGAGGGAGAGAGAGAGAGAGAGAGAGAGGGAGCCGGGTTTGCGTCGAATGGCTTTGTGTTTGTGTGTCTGTATTTGCTTTCATTGTTTATGTCTGTTAGTGTGTTCATGTTTGTGTGTTACAATTCCCTGCACTTAATTGTACCATGCATCTGGCACACCAAGCCACATTAAGTACAACAAATGGCCGAATGAATAGGAACATTAGCAGGGTCTGTGCACGCGCAGGACGATGGCGGATGGAGGCAGATGGAGACATCCTGGGTGAGATTCCTTGCCAGGTTTGGCCTTCTCCATTCTGCTTTAATAAAGCATGTTGTTTATTTGCAGATGGCATAAAATAATAAGTATAATAAGATTACATTTTTTCTTCTGCAGTTAAAAAAGTGGGTTCGGGGTCAATTCCTTTTCCTTTTCTCTCTTTGTTTTTGACAATAGTTTTTTAAAATAGTTTTCCACAGCACCCCACAAACAACACAACACAAAAACACAAAAGCAAAACGTCCACTTTAAAGCACATTCCCCAAGGTGATCAACATATGGTTTACAAATTCTGTCAAACACTTCCGTTTTTAGTTCAATTTTATAATATACAAAATCCAACGGTATGAAGCTAGACAGTTCAGTCCTCCAGTGTGTTACTGAGGGTGAGTATGAGGCTTGCCAATTGATGGCTACACATTTTTTTTGCATCAATTCTAGCAGGAGTGTAGTAAGTCTATCTATCTTTTGGGCTCCCGAGCGGCGCAGCGGTTGAAGGCACTGCATCTCAGTGCTAGAGGCGTCACTACAGACCATGGTTCAATACCAGGCTGCATCACAACTGGCCGCGATTGGGAGTCCCATAGGGCGGCGCACTATTGGCCCAGCGTCGTCCGGGTTAGGGTTTGGCCGGAGTAGGCCGTCATTGTAAAATAAGAACTTCTTCTTAACTGACTTGGCTAGTTAAATAAATGTTAAATAAGTTTGAAAAAGTAGAATTCATTCTCTTAAATTGCAGTTGTTTATGTCTTAGGTTGTAAGAGCACATATGATGAACATGTTCACATATCTGTGACCAACGGTTCTCCTCAATTTATCCAAACACGAATGGAATAGAGAATCGTTGGATTGTCTGCTTTTTCTTCAATGCCTTGGACCAGAAGTAGTGAATATATATATATTTTTATAGATCTTATGGTATTATTAAATGCATGAATTCGATACTCCTCCACGTACAGGGATAGTCTGCTGTCCATTGTTGAAGTGAAAGCAGTTGCGCAAGCCAGTGATACATCTTCATATGAGGCAGTCCAACACCTCCAGCTTGATAAGGGGAAGTGTAAAACTGTCCATTTGACTCTTGAGGTCTTTCCATTCCAACTAAAGTTTGAGAGCAGGCCTCAATGTTATTTAAAAAGTTGGATGGAATTGAAACGGGCAAAGCCTGGAATAAATACATCAGCCTTGGTAATATGTTAATTTTGATTATGTTGACCCTACCTAACATGGAAATAGGGAGAGATCTCCATCTCTGAACATTGGATTCAATCTTATCTATTATTGGGAAAATAATCAATTTTATATGCCTCCTCCAGATTGCAAGGTGTCAGTACACCCAGGTACTTCATGTGTCTTTGTCTGTTTCCATTTGGAGCATACATTTAAGTTTGAGAAGTCATTAGAAATGGACATTATTTCAGTTTTCTCCCAATTCACTTTGAATCCTGATATATGTGTAATCTCTGACATCTCTGGCTTTCTCAGTGTGATTTGAAAACGTATCGACCCAAGTGCAGTCAAAAACTAGATTTTCCTGTGTATATATATATATACTGTATATATACAGTGCCTTGCGAAAGTATTCGGCCCCCTTGAACTTTGCGACCTTTTGCCACATTTCAGGCTTCAAACATAAAGATATAAAACTGTATTTTTTTGTGAAGAATCAACAACAAGTGGGACACAATCATGAAGTGGAACGACATTTATTGGATATTTCAAACTTTTTTAACAAATCAAAAACTGAAAAATTGGGCGTGCAAAATTATTCAGCCCCCTTAAGTTAATACTTTGTAGCGCCACCTTTTGCTGCGATTACAGCTGTAAGTCGCTTGGGGTATGTCTCTATCAGTTTTGCACATCGAGACTGAAATGTTTTCCCATTCCTCCTTGCAAAACAGCTCGAGCTCAGTGAGGTTGGATGGAGAGCATTTGTGAACAGCAGTTTTCAGTTCTTTCCACAGATTCTCGATTGGATTCAGGTCTGGACTTTGACTTGTCCGTTCTAACACCTGGATATGTTTATTTTTGAACCATTCCATTGTAGATTTTGCTTTATGTTTTGGATTATTGTCTTGTTGGAAGACAAATCTCCGTCCCAGTCTCAGGTCTTTTGCAGACTCCATCAGGTTTTCTTCCAGAATGGTCCTGTATTTGGCTCCATCCATCTTCCCATCAATTTTAACCATCTTCCCTGTCCCTGCTGAAGAAAAGCAGGCCCAAACCATGATGCTGCCACCACCATGTTTGACAGTGGGTATGGTGTGTTCAGGGTGATGAGCTGTGTTGCTTTTACGCCAAACACAACGTTTTGCATTGTTGCCAAAAAGTTCAATTTTGGTTTCATCTGACCAGAGCACCTTCTTCCACATGTTTGGTGTGTCTCCCAGGTGGCTTGTGGCAAACTTTAAACAACACTTTTTATGGATATCTTTAAGAAATGGCTTTCTTCTTGCCACTCTTCCATAAAGGCCAGATTTGTGCAATATACGACTGATTGTTGTCCTATGGACAGAGTCTCCCACCTCAGCTGTAGATCTCTGCAGTTCATCCAGAGTAATCATGGGCCTCTTGGCTGCATCTCTGATCAGTCTTCTCCTTGTATGAGCTGAAAGTTTAGAGGGACGGCCAGGTCTTGGTAGATTTGCAGTGGTCTGATACTCCTTCCATTTCAATATTATCGCTTGCACAGTGCTCCTTGGGATGTTTAAAGCTTGGGAAATCTTTCTGTATCCAAATCCGGCTTTAAACTTCTTCACAACAGTGGACCTGCCTGGTGTGTTCCTTGTTCTTCATGATGCTCTCTGCGCTTTTAACGGACCTCTGAGACTATCACAGTGCAGGTGCATTTATACAGAGACTTGATTACACACAGGTGGATTGTATTTATCATCATTAGTCATTTAGGTCAACATTGGATCATTCAGAGATCCTCACTGAACTTCTGGAGAGAGTTTGCTGCACTGAAAGTAAAGGGGCTGAATAATTTTGCACGCCCAATTTTTCAGTTTTTGATTTGTTAAAAAAGTTTGAAATATCCAATAAATGTCGTTTCACTTCATGATTGTGTCCCACTTGTTGATGATCCTTCACAAAAAAATACAGTTTTATATATTTATGTTTGAAGCCTGAAATGTGGCAAAAGGTCGCAAAGTTCAAGGGGGCCGAATACTTTCGCAAGAGTTCCGAACCGCTCTGCCAATAATAGCTAGTTTTCAGTTTTCCCCTCCCAACTCAGACCACTCACAGACAGTCCTGTCAATATTCTTGCTGTTTTTGTTATTTTTGACTATTTTAATTGAAAACAATCACTGTAAGGTACTTAATTGTCACCCCAAAAAATATTTGATATAGAGATAAAAACGGCTTCATTTGACATTTAAGAATACAATTTGTGCAGGCTATTATAGTACGAACTAGACACACAGCCTTTGCTACGGGATGGCTCTTAGGTTTTATGGGGCATATTGTTGAAAGAAAGCATATTTTCTCTATTCACAGGAGACGATGTGGTTCACCAGGACCATATCTCTCCTATCCTCTCACTGTCACTGCTCAGGTTCCTCGGTGCCATGTGGGCTTCCGTTCTGTGACGTGTTCTCCCATAGAGATGGCCAATGTGTCATCCCCACCTGGAACCCAGTTACTGATGCTCTGTCCCTCTGCAACAGAGACACATCAATATCTCTGCACGTCTCCAGCCTCGTGAGAGGTCAGGAGTCATCCCAGACAACCAGAACTCAAGGAGTCGTCTGGCACCACAGTAGAGAGGAACGAGAATAGCACGTAGGCGTGGCTGTCTGGAGCGGTCTGACGTCTCAGAGAGCAGCAGCAGCAGTGGAAGGTGACTGGTGGATTCAGTCGGTCTCATGTGTGTGATACAGCTCTCAGCCTAGCTGTGTTTCTATTTGACACCCAGACAGGTGCACCTGCTGGGACTCCATCCCAGCCCCCCCCCCCCCCCCCCCTTCCTGCTGGAATCTACATCCCTGAGGTCCTGTCAAAACCTTGACCACTGGAACTGCACGTCATCTTCCAAATAGAGTCCGCCTGAAGAAAATATCCTAAAACATCTGCTTGAATCAATTATATCAGACAACAATGTGGGCGAGGCTTACTGTAATTGACACCTTAATGTCAAGGGATTAATGCATTGTCTTCTCCATTTCAACTCTGTCCGCATATTTTACATAGACAATACAGGACTTTATTATAGGCAGAAACACAAAACTCAACCTGTTTGGTCTGTGTATTTACTATCTTTATGTTATTTTTTATGCACATAAATAGGGGACAAAAAGACAGATGTGCAGAAATCATTCATACTTCAACCAGTAGCTCTACAATAATGAGACAGGATTTTATGAGTTGTTATCAAATAACTAGATTCCATAACTCCAATATCCGACCCTGAATCATACACCAACGCAGAGATACACTCCGCACATCTCAAAGTTCTCCTAACTTTACTAGCTGGCCCACAACATCTTCAACCCAATAATGGCCTGTGTGCTGCTACAATACAACTCATTACTCTGGGCAAATAACTTCATACACAGCCTAATATATGGCTTGGGTGTCCACATGGAGTCTCACCTGGGTTACATATTGACCATGGAATATTAAACCGTGTTACTTTGAGAGTGCATGAACCAGAGCAGCCAGCCAGCAGCAGCAGTAGCGCTCGGCTCCACGACTCAGTAGAGAGCGAATAAAAGCGTCTCACGATGATGACTTTCCTTTGCCACCAGTATATCACATGGTTATTAATTAGCTACAATGATTTCAATCCGTGAAGCTCCACATGTTGCCTGAATTATTGGCAGCTATTGAAGAAGTGGATGGCCAACAAAAGCACTGAGAGCACAGACTTTTTTTAAACTTCAAGATGTAATGAAAGCTGTTTATGTAATTTTCCTCCTGTTCTAATCATCATTTTGTTAGGTAGTTACTACACTTACACAGTAGGTAATTAGGGAGATTTAAGTGAGCCTCATAAATTCACTCTCCCTAATCAATGTCTGGGTTCCAGAGCCTCTGTGGCTCTGTGGATCTGGTTTGGAGTGGACACAGCTAGGTTAAAAAGCCCCAACCAACCCCTACTGATTTTCACGTGCAAGCATTTTTCCATATTTTAAAATTGCAATTCTACACGTGATACTTATGTTTTCACATGTGAAAATGCACATTAATGTGAGATGAAAACAAGTCTGTTAGTGTTATTGAATGCATGTGAACATACGGTTCCACGGGATCAACGGACCTCACGTGTCTCTTTTGTTTTCACGTGAGAATGTCAGCTCAACATGTGAAAATGCGCATTGTGAAATGTGTTTCTTTTGTAAGGAAAGTTATGAAATGGTATGGGGGGTTTTCATGTAAGTGGTACACTGTTCAGCTAAAATAGTGTACAAATATTTAGTCAATGACAATATGATTACATTTAACATGATCACTTAGTACTGACTTTTTATTTTCATTTTTATTTTTTTACATGTGCAAAATATGGACATTTCACTTGGAATCATGTGATTTTCCACATGTGAAATCATGTGGTTTCACTTTGATCAATCTTTTGTTGCTGAGAATTTTCATTTTAATGCAGGTGAGCTTCCGTGTTTGACATAAATTCACTGAAAATCCACACTAACACTCAGTTCAACACTATTGCACTTTTCATGCAACTTCCTTTTGGCCAGCTAATCAGCATGACCACCAATCAAGCAACATTATGGACTGAACATTCAAATCCTGTTGCTGTGTTGTTATTGGGAAATAAGTCATGCTGGGAAAGCTTTTGCCCAGCATGCAGAAACAGTCCACCTGATATATTAGAAAATAATAAAGTGTTACCCTAATTTCCTGCAATTGTACACTTTTTGCCATGGGGCAGGGAAAACAATTTGCTGTTTTATAGCTCATCTCATGCTTTTGTTCACATTTTGCCACAAGGCTGAGAGAAAATTATGCAGTTTTAAAGCAAATTTCCTGTTACTCCCCTGGAGGTTGGGGGAGGGGAGGGGTTCACATACCCTGCGTCCCCGTTTGGTAATCCGGCTCTGAGTGGAGAGCTGTACTTTGGAGGCATCCAAATATAAAATGGCTTTTGCTTTTCTGCAGTAAATGCAAAGTCAAGGAGCGAGATCAACCCACTGTCACAGTTGTCATCATTGGGTGTAATCATACATTTTCTTAAGAATAGAAACACTGATTGATGCCCTGTGTGTTCCCCCGTTGTGATTCACCTCATAATTTCCCTTTGATTGCACCATATTTTGCACCAGATTGAGATGCACAGTACCACGGCCCTAAGAGTTGACAATCATAGAGCTTGGGGATAGCAATTTCATATGAATGAAAGGCCAGTCGTGGAGATTCGATTCAAGAATAACTCCCCATCAAATTGGAGGTAGATAGGAGGAAGCTCTATTGGTTCACCCAATTGCTCCTACCCTCTAAGGCAAGCTAAAATATACTAGCCACACACTTCATCACAATCTACTCTGAACAAATAGCGAAGACATATTGTCAGACTTAGCCATCTATCAACCTAAATATACTGTAATTCTTGTCAACTGCCTTTTTAAGTTGTGCTGTTGTCATAATACATCAAAAAGGTTTTACAGCTGCAGCATCGGGAGCATCCTGACGGGTTGCATCACTGCCTGGTATGACAACTGCTCATCCTCCGACCGCAAGTAGTCCGGCTACCCAGACTATTTGCATTGCAGCCACCCCTTTTTCTTAAAACTGCATTGTTGGTTAAGGGCTTGTAAATAAGCATTTCACTGTAAGGTGTTGTATTCGGCGCATGTGACAAATAAACATGTGATTTGTTTTGATTTGATTGATGTGTATAATAGATATTGTGGTTGTGTTGGGACCAACTTGGAAGAATATTTGTGAATGTTGTTCTGCATTCTGTCATCTAAGAGCAGATAAACAAATTGCATCGTCGTCGCCTGTTTCAAAACAGAGTTGGGGGATAATATTAAAAAGAAGAATCTGAGAGAACAACCTAATGGAGCTTTATGGAGGGTTCATGTTAGAGTACATTTCAATGAGCAGCTCCGGTATGTGCCTTGGAGTATAGCCTCTACTCCTCCAAAAATATCAATCTCCCTTCACCTTTTCCTCTTAGTCTCCCCAACAGCACCTTAGACTTTTCAACTTAAATAAGATTGAAAGTAGAGCCCTGAATTGTCTTTACATTTCTATGACAATCTGAAAATCAAATCTTCCTAGATTTCCAAAGGTACGTACTTGGTGTTATGCATAACGTGCACAGAGCTCATGTTCTCCCTGGGCACAATCAATAAGCTCTTCAGTCAAAGCTACTTCGTCTGAGAGGATCTTTTGTCTGGTAAAATACACCTTCTTTACAGCCTCTCCCGTAAAACACACATTAAGTATGGCCAGGATACAGAGACCCCCCAAAAAAGAGCCCACTGTCACTCCAGGCCCATTTATATTCTCACATAAAATGACCATAAAAAAGAAAAGAGCAAGCCAATAAATTGCCCATCTGCCTCCATAAATCAAAGTCCCGAAACCCTTGTTAATCGAGCAAAATAGGCAAACATATTGGCTGGGATATCTTTGGCCACGAAAGTAATGATGACAAATGTAAGTGCTGTATCGGCAAACCCATAGGCAAAATTCTACAGTCTGCTGAATTAAGTCACAAGTTTTGTCACGTAGTGGTGCTGTTGATGCTTGTATCTTTATAAGAATGACATTGACTTTAAAAGGACGTTGGTGTCTGAAGATAGTGTCTTGTCTTTTGAAAAAGCGTTGTGTATCTACTAACGTGTTGCCTCCCCTTCTCTAAGGAAATACATACTGCTCTAGAAGAAAACATCTTGACAAATTCACAGCTTTCTTTCTTTGGTTGAAGGTGTTATCTCAATTGATGAATGTGTCTGTGATACCATATAACGACTCCACACGGCTGGCAATCCTACATGTTTTTGCAGTCAATCAGTATCTTTGTTTTTTTTTGTCTGGATATCTATTTTTCAGAAACTGGGGCAAAGTATGAAATGAAATACAACTAAAAATACCGTATGTCCGGTGTGAGTATTATCAAGTGTACTCAGTTGGGATATAACTCGGAAACCAATTTACTCCTATTGAATTTGAATCACTGGTCGTACAGTAAATCATTCATTTCAGCACAGGGAACAGGAGTCATTAATACATGTGACATGTAGAGCCGGTATGATTTACTGTGGCTGTGCCTTAATTGCAAATGATAAAATGTTGTTTACACTTTTGCCACCTTTCCTTTTGGCCTAGAAGACATCTTTTGCAGGATGATATTTTTCATCCTGTGCTGCTGCTAATACACACAACACTTACCTGTTCAATTAGTTAGAGAGGACAATGTCCATGACCTTGTCGAAACAGACAGAAACACAATGATTATATACTAAAGTGTCCTTTTTAATCATAGCTTGGAATTGGGGCCGGCTCCATGCATAAACGACATGCAGCAAGCAGTTGCTTAGGGCCCACGGCCGCTAGGGGCACTGGACCCAAAAAAAGGAACTCAGTTGGGGTCTCAATTTACTGTTGAGAGTTAGAATAGTAGAATACACAATATGCAATTTTGATATTTGGATGTGGATCAGCGGTTTTTTTCTTGTTATGTCAGCCACTGACAGTCACTCAATTAGCCCCTGGAATGTGTATTTGAACAAGTTCAGTTCAGGACACCTCAAACGATTTACTCATCAAATCAACATGACTTGAACATGGGGTATGGTGCAGTGTCCATGATGATTTCAAATCAGCATAATAGCCCAACTCTTAAACATGTACAGTATATACTATATTTTGGAAAAGTCAAGCACAACTGCTTTAGCATCTTGTAACGTGCTCATGCGACCCTTTGTCCAGTTGTCATCCAACAAAGCAACAGAGCACTTACAATGTGATTACCCTTACAAATTAATTTGATTCTAGAGTAGTGATGAGATTGTCAACACAATTAATTGGCTTATTGTCTTCAACCGGTAACTAGGGTAGCGCTATCAGTGTACAGACACATTGAGGCAGTACACTACAGTATGCATTTCTACTAGCTGCTAGATGAATAGGGGGAGATTAACTTTTTAACTTCACTTTGTAATCATGATGGCACAAGCATCCACTCTCCCTTAAATATCTCGGTAACTCTTTATACTTGCCATGAGATGATTCAAATGTACACATTCAAGTTCAAAGGCCATCAGTTTCTATTCGAAATATTCTCAGCTGCCAAAAAGAAACTAACCGATACCATCTAAAGACTCGAAGTGAAAGATTAATTAAGCCGTTTCCCACCCCTCATGAAAATACAATGACTTTCATAACCCAGAAATGTATATGTGGCTCTATCCTTTGTGCAAAGACAGGAAGATGAGTTGATAACTGGTAACCACTAATAGTCTAGCTTTATAGAAGTGCATACACTCTAGTATTTCATGCAGTATTTCATAAAATACTGTCTGTAAGTACAACATCCCACAGCCTAATTGTAACGGCTCTCGTTTGAAGGAAGAGTGGACCAAAGCGCAGCGTGGAAAGTGTTCATGATCTTTACTGTCAAGAATCACTCAAACAAAAACAACGAATACAAAAACGAAAGCAAATAGTTCCGTCAGGCACAGATACTAAACGGAAAACAACACCCCACAAAACCTAAGCGGAAAATGACAACTTATATATGATCCCCAATCAGATACAACGATAGACAGCTGCCTCTGATTAGGAACCACACTAGGCAAAAACAACAAAGAAATAGAAAACATAGATTATCCCACCCGAGTCACACTGACCTAACCAAACATAGAGAATAAATAAGGATCTCTAAGGTCAGGGCGTGACACTAATTATATACACTGAGTGTACAAAACATCAGGAACACCTTCCTAATATTGAGTTGCACCCCTTTTGCCCTCAGAACAGCCTCAATTCGTTGGGTCATGGACTCTGCAAGGTGTTGAAAACGTTCCAAAGGGTTGCTGGCCCATGTTGACTCAAATGCTTCCCACAGCTGTGTCAAGTTGGCTGAATGTCATTTGGGTGGTGGACCATTCTTTGTATACACAGGAAAATGTTGAGCGTGAAAAACCCAGCAGTGTTACAGTTCTTGACACATTCAAACAGCTGCACCCAGCATCTACTTCCATACCCCGTTCAAAGGCCCCTAAATATCTTGTCTTGCCCCTTCACCCTCTGTACATTGGAACGAAGTATATTTTTACCTCAGGACAATACTGTTTTATATCACTCTCCTTTGCTGAGGGATGTATCTATGGGATATATTAGCTATTTAGGTCTTAATCTGATAATCTAATTGACCAATTAGACATTTCTGTTGTTTTTCCATTTCTCCCGACCCAATAGAATTCCAAATGGCCATCATGCAGTGCTCATTTTGATTGAGATCCATTTTTCTAACCTTAATGAATTCAGCGTTTCTTTTATTTTTCATTAGAGAAGGGAAAGGTTAGCACGCAGACGGTAAGGAAGAATAATGTGGCTCCAAACAAAATGGTGGATCATTGAAGTTCACATAAACCACAGTAGATTGTTAGCGTGGCATGGTTATTTCTTTCATAAGCACACGTTTATCGTGGCAGTTGACATTTGCAGGAGATTCATGTTTGTGTTTACACCCCTGGATTGATGTGCCATAATATTGTTTCCTGAATTGGTAGCACCATGAAGCACAATATAATATAGAAATTAACAGTACTGGCTGTTATACCACATATATACAGTATTTTTCAGAGTATTGTATGACCTACTGTATATGAATGTTGAATCTATCAGTCAAAAGACATTAAATTATTTTTCTTTCTTTTTGTTTACAGACAAAATCAAACAGTCCTCTGATCATGGCTACCAGCATGGTCATCAAAGGTAACAAGGGAAGATAAGAAGATTACTCAATCACTTTTTATAGCTACTGTTTACAGGCCTCCTGGGCCATATACAGCGTTCCTCACTGAGTTCCCTGAATTTCTACCGGACCTTGTAGTCATAGCAGATAATATTCTAATTTTTGGTGATTTTAATATTCACATGGAAAAGTCCACAGACCCACTCCAAAAGGCTTTCGGAGCCATCATCGACTCAGTGGGTTTTGTCCAACATGTCTCTGGACCTACACTGTCACGGTCATACTCTGGACCTAGTTTTGTCTCATGGAATAAATGTTATGGATCCTAATGTTTTTCCTCATAATCCTGGACTATCGGACCACCATTTTATTATGTTTGGAATAGCAACAAATAATCTGCTCAGACCCCAACCAAGGATCATCAAAAGTCATGCTATAAATTCTCAGACAACCCAAAGATTCCTTGATGCCTTTCCAGTGTCATGTACTGTCATGTTGTGTCTTGTTTCTGTCCTTTCTCTTCACCCTGTCTCCCTCTGCTGGTCGTGTTAGGTTACCTTTTCTCCCCCTCTTTCCCCCAGCTGTTCCTTGTCTCCTCCTAACTACCTCGTCACCCCTTTTCCCACCTGTTCCCTTTTTCCCTCTGATTAGTCCTCTATATCTCTCTCTGTTTCTGCTCCTGTCTTTGTCGGATTCTTGTTTGTGTTTTTCATGCCTGAACCAGACTATCGTCATGTTTGCTGCAACCTTGTCCTGTCCTGTCGGAATCTGCCGGTCCATCTGAGCCTGCCTATGTTTGGTTATTAAAGAAGCTCTGTTTACGTTAATTCGCTTTTGGGTCCTCATTCACGCACCATAACAGAAGAATCCGACCAAGAATGGACCCAGCGACTTCGGATCCTCTCCACTCAGCCGTCGAGATCCAGGGAGCGATGCTAGGCAGACACGAGCAGGAATTGTCTGCTGCTCGACATGCCGTTGAGACCCTGGCCACCCAAGTCTCCAACCTCACAGAACAGGTTCACCATCTCCGCCTCGATCCACCGGCCACTTCCAGGGCTTTCGAATCTCCGGAGCCCAGAATCAATAACCCGCCGTGTTACTCTGGGGAGCCCACTGAATGCCGCTCGTTCCTCACCCAGTGTGATATTGTGTTTTCTCTCCAGCCCAACACTTACTCCAGGAGCACTGCTCGTGTCGCCTACGTCATATCTCTCCTTACTGGACGGGCTCGTGAGTGGGGCACGGCAATCTGGGAGGCAAGGGCTGAGTGTACTAACCAGTATCAGGACTTTAAGGAGGAGATGATACGGGTTTTTGATCGATCTGTTTTTGGGGAGGAGGCTTCCAGGGCCCTGTCTTCCCTATGTCAAGGTAATCGATCCATAACAGACTACTCTATTGAGTTTCGCACTCTTGCTGCCTCCAGTGGCTGGAACGAGCCGGCTTTGCTCGCTCGTTTTCTGGAGGGTCTCCGCGCAGAGGTAAAGGATGAGATTCTCTCCCGGGAGGTTCCTTCCAGCGTGGATTCCTTGATTGAACTCGCTATTCGCATTGAGCGACGGGTTGATCTTCGTCACCGAGCTCGTGGAAAGGAGCTCGCGTTCTCCATTGCCCCCCTCTCCGCATCACTACCATCTTCCTCTGCCGGCTCGGGTGCTGAGCCTATGCAGCTGGGAGGTATCCGCATCTCGACTAAGGAGAGGGAACGGAGAATCACCAACCGCCTCTGTCTCTATTGCGGTTCTGCTGGTCATTTTGTCACTTCATGTCCAGTAAAAGCCAGAGCTCATCAGTAAGCGGAGGGCTACTGGTGAGCGCTACTACTCCTGTCTCTCCTTCAAGATCCTGCACTACCTTGTCGGTCCATCTACGCTGGACCGGTTCGTCAGCTTCCTGCAGTGCCTTAATAGACTCTGGGGCGGAGGGCTGTTTTATGGACGAGACCTGGGCTCGGGAACATGACATTCCTCTCAGACAGTTAAGGGAGTCCACGGCCTTGTTCGCCCTGGATGGTAGTCCTCTCCCCAGGATTCAGCGTGAGACGCTACCTTTAACCCTCACTGTTTCTGGTAATCATAGCGAAACCATTTCTTTTTTAATTTTTCGTTCACCTTTTACACCTGTTGTTTTGGGCCATCCCTGGCTAGTTTGTCATAATCCTTCCATTAATTGGTCTAGTAATTCTATCCTCTCCTGGAACGTCTCTTGTCATGTGAAATGTTTAATGTCTGCTATCCCTCCTGTTTCCTCTGTCTCTTCTTCACAGGAGGAGCCTGGTGATTTGACAGGGGTGCCGGAGGAATATCACGATCTGCGCACGGTGTTCAGTCGGTCCAGGGCCACCTCTCTTCCTCCACACCGGTCGTATGATTGTAGTATTGATCTCCTTCCGGGAACCACTCCCCCCCGGGGTAGACTATACTCTCTGTCGGCTCCCGAACGTAAGGCTCTCGAAGATTATTTGTCTGTAGCTCTTGCCGCCGGTACCATAGTCCCCTCCTCCTCTCCCGCCGGAGCGGGGGTTTTTTTTGTTAAGAAGAAGGACGGGTCCCTGCGCCCCTGCATAGATTATCGAGGGCTGAATGACATAACAGTGAAGAATCGTTATCCGCTTCCTCTTATGTCTTCAGCCTTCGAGATCCTGCAGGGAGCCAGGTTTTTCACTAAGTTGGACCTTCGTAACGCTTACCATCTCGTGCGCATCAGGGAGGGGGACGAGTGGAAGACGGCGTTTAACACTCCGTTAGGGCACTTTGAATACCGGGTTCTTCCTTTCGGCCTCGCTAACGCTCCAGCTGTCTTTCAGGCATTAGTCAATGATGTCCTGAGAGACATGCTGAACATCTTTGTTTTCGTTTACCTTGACGATATCCTGATTTTTTCACCGTCACTCCAGATTCATGTTCAGCACGTTCGACGTGTCCTGCAGCGCCTTTTAGAGAATTGTCTTTTTGTGAAGGCTGAGAAGTGCTCTTTTCATGCCTCCTCCGTCACATTTCTCGGTTCTGTTATTTCCGCTGAAGGCATTAAGATGGATCCCGCTAAGGTCCAAGCTGTCATTGATTGGCCCGTCCCTAAGTCACGCGTCGAGCTGCAGCTCTTTCTCGGCTTCGCAAACTTCTATCGTCGTTTCATCCGCAATTTCGGTCAGGTGGCAGCTCCTCTCACAGCCCTTACTTCTGTCAAGACGTGCTTTAAGTGGTCCGTTTCCGCCCAGGGAGCTTTTGATCTCCTCAAGAATCGTTTTACATCCGCACCTATCCTTGTTACACCTGACGTCACTAGACAGTTCGTTGTCGAGGTTGACGCGTCAGAGGTGGGCGTGGGAGCCATTCTTTCTCAGCGCTCCCTCTCTGACGACAAGGTCCACCCTTGCGCGTATTTTTCTCATCGCCTGTCGCCGTCGGAACGTAACTATGATGTGGGAAACCGCGAACTGCTCGCCATCCGCTTAGCCCTAGGCGAATGGCGACAGTGGTTGGAGGGGGCGACCGTTCCTTTTGTCGTTTGGACTGACCATAGGAACCTTGAGTACATCCGTTCTGCCAAACGACTTAATGCGCGTCAGGCGCGCTGGGCGCTGTTTTTCGCTCGTTTCGAGTTCGTGATTTCTTATCGTCCGGGCTCTAAGAACACCAAGCCTGATGCTTTATCTCGTCTCTTCAGTTCTTCAGTAGCCTCCACTGACCCCGAGGGGATTCTCCCTGAGGGGCGTGTTGTCGGGTTGACTGTCTGGGGAATTGAGAGGCAGGTAAAGCAAGCACTCACTCAAACTCCGTCGCCGCGCGCCTGTCCTAGGAACCTTCTTTTCATTCCCGTTCCTACTCGTCTGGCCGTTCTTCAGTGGGCTCACTTGCCAAGTTAGCCGGCCACCCTGGCGTTCGGGGTACGCTTGCTTCCATTCGCCAGCGTTTTTGGTGGCCCACCCGGGAGCATGACACGCGTCGCTTCGTGGCTGCTTGTTCGGTCTGCGCGCAGACTAAGTCCGGTAACTCCCCTCCTGCCGGCCGTCTCAGGCCGCTTCCCATTCCCTCTCGACCGTGTTCTCACATCGCCTTAGATTTTGTCACCGGACTGCCTTCGTCAGCGGGGAAGACTGTTATTCTTACGGTTGTCGACAGGTTCTCTAAGGCGGCTCATTTTATCCCCCTTGCTAAGCTTCCTTCTGCTAAAGAGACGGCACAAATCATCATCGAGAATGTTTTCAGAATTCATGGCCTTCCGTCAGACGTCGTTTCGGACAGAGGTCCGCAATTCACGTCTCAATTTTGGAGGGAGTTTTGCCGTTTGATTGGGGCTTCCGTCAGTCTCTCTTCCGGCTTTCACCCCCAGTCTAACGGTCAAGCAGAACGGGCCAATCAGACTATTGGTCGCATCTTACGCAGTCTTTCTTTTCGCAACCCTGCGTCTTGGTCAGAACAGCTCCCCTGGGCAGAATACGCCCACAACTCGCTTCCTTCGTCTGCGACCGGGCTATCTCCTTTTCAGAGTAGCCTCGGGTACCAGCCTCCGCTGTTCTCATCTCAGTTCGCCGAGTCCAGCGTCCCCTCCGCTCAGGCTTTTGTCCAACGTTGCGAGCGCACCTGGAAGAGGGTCAGGTCTGCACTTTGCCGTTATAGGGCGCAGACTGTGAGAGCTGCTAATAAGCGTAGAACTAAGAGTCCTAGATATTGTCGCGGTCAGAGAGTTTGGCTCTCCACTCAGAACCTTCCCCTTAAGACCGCTTCTCGCAAGTTGACCCCGCGGTTCATTGGTCCGTTCCGTATTTCTCAAATCATTAACCCTGTCGCAGTGCGACTTCTTCTGCCGCGATATCTTCGTCGCGTCCACCCGGTCTTCCATGTCTCCTGTGTCAAGCCCGTTCTTCGCGCCCCCGCTCGTCTCCCCCCCCCCCCCCCCCCCCATCCTTGTCGAGGGCGCACCCATCTACAGGGTCCGTAGGATTTTGGACATGCGTCCTCGGGGCCGTGGTCATCAGTACCTAGTAGATTGGGAGGGGGGGGGAGTTCATGCCTGAACCAGACTATCGTCATGTTTGCTGCAACCTTGTCCTGTCCTGTCGGAATCTGCCGGTCCATCTGAGCCTGCCTATGTTTGGTTATTAAAGAAGCTCTGTTTACGTTAATTCGCTTTTGGGTCCTCATTCACGCACCATAACATCCAGACTCCCTCTGCCTACCCAAGGATGTCAGAGGACAAAAATCAGTTAACCACCTAACTGAGGAACTCAATTGAACCTTGCGCAATATCCTAGATGCAGTTGCACCCCTAAAAACGAAAAACATTTGTCATAAGAAACTAGCTCCCTGGTATACAGAAAATACCCGAGCTCTGAAGCAAGCTTCCAGAAAATTTGGATGGAAATGGTGCCACACCAAACTGGAAGTCTTCCGACTAGCTTGGAAAGACAGTACCGTGCAGTATCGACGAGCCCTCACTGCTGCTCGATCATCCTATTTTTCCAACTTAATTGAGGAAAATAAGAACAATCCGAAATGTATTTTTGATACTGTCGCAAAGCTAACTAAAAAGCAGCATTCCCAAAGAGCTTTCACTTCAGCAGTAATACATTCATGAACTTCTTTGAGGAAAAGATCATGATCATTAGAAATCAAATTATGGACTCCTCTTTAAATCTGCATATTCCTCCAAAGCTCAGTTGTCCTGAGTCTGCACAGCTCTGCCAGAACCTAGGATCAAGAGAGACACTCAAGTGTTTAGTACTATATCTCTTGACACAATGATGAAAATAATCATGGCCTCTAAACCTTCAAGCTGCATACTGGACCCTATTCCAACTAAACTACTGAAAGAGCTGCTTCCTGTGCTTGGCCCTCCTATGTTGAACATAATAAATGGCTCTCTATCCACCGGATGTGTACCAAACTCACTAAAAGTGGCAGTAATAAAGTCTCTCTTGAAAAAGCCAAACCTTGACCCAGAAAATATAAAAAACTATCGGCCTATATCGAATCTTCCATTCCTCTCAACAATTTGAGAAAAAGCTGTTGCGCAGCAACTCACTGCCTTCCTGAAGACAAACAATGTATACGAAATGCTTCAGTCTGGTTTTAGACCCCATCATAGCACTGAAACTGCACTTGTGAAGGAGGTAAATGACCTTTTAATGCCATCAGACCGAGGCTCTGCATCTGTCCTCATGCTCCTAGACCTTAGTGCTGCTTTTGATACCATCGATCACCACATTCTTTTGGAAAGATTGGAAACCCAAATTAGTCTACACGGACAAGTTCTGGCCTGGTTTAGATCTTATCTGTCAGAAAGATATCAGTTTGTCTCTGTGAATGGTTTGTCCTCTGATAAATCAACTGTACATTTTGGTGTTCCTCAAGGTTCCGTTTTAGGACCACTGTTGTTTTCACTATATATTTTACCTCTTGGGGATGTCATTCGAAAACATAATGTTAACTTTCACTGCTATGCAGATGTACATTTCAATGAAACATGGTGAAGCCCCAAAATTGCCATCGCTAGAAGCCTGTGTTTCAGACATAAGGAAGTGGATGGCTGCACACTTTCTACTTTTAAACTCGGACAAAACAGAGATGCTTGTTCTAGGTCCCAAGAAACAAAGAGATCTTCTGTTGAATCTGACAATTAATCTTGATGGTTGTACAGTCGTCTAAAATAAAACTGTGAAGGACCTCGGCGTTACTCTGGACCCTGATCTCTCTTTTGACGAACATATCAAGACTGTTTCAAGGACAGCTTTTTCCCATCTACGTAACATTGCAAAAATCTGAAACTTCCTATCCAGAAATTATGCAGAAAAATGAATCCATGCTTTTGATACTTCTAGGTTAGATGACTGCAATGCTCTACCTTCCGGCTACCCGGATAAAGCACTAAATAAACTTCAGTTAGTGCTAAATACGGCTGCTAGAATCCTGACTAGAACCCAAAAATGTGATCATATTACTCCAGTGCTAGCGTCCCTACACTGGCTTCCTGTTAAGGCAAGGGCTGATTTCAAGGTTTTACTGCTAACCTACAAAGCATTACATGAAATTGCTCCTACCCATCTTTAAGATTTGGTCCTGCCGTACATACCTACACGTACACTACGGTCACACGACGCAGGCCTCCTAATTGTCCCTAGAATTTCTAAGCAAACAGGCAGGGCTTTCTCCTATAGAGATCCATTTTTATGGAATGGTCTGGCTACTCATGTGAGAGATGCAGACTCGGTCTCAACCTTTAAGTCTTTACTGAAGACTCATCTCTTCAGTGGGTCATATGATTGAGTGTAGTCTGGCCCAGGAGTGTGAAGGTGAACGGAAAGGATCTGGAGCAACCAACCTCCCTTGCTGTCTCTGCCTGGCCAGTTCCCCTCTCTCCACTGGGAATCTCTACCTCTAACCCCATTACAGGGGCTGAGTCACTGGCTTACTGGTGCTCTTCCATGCCGTCCCTAGGTGGGGTGCGTCACTTGAGTGGGTTGAGTCACTGACGTGATCTTCCTGTCTGGGTTGGCGCCCCCCCTTGGGTTGTGCTGTGGATGAGATCTTTGTGGGCTATACTCGGCCTTGTCTCAGGATGGTAAGTTGGTGGTTGACGATATCCCTCTAGTGGTGTGGGGGCTGTGCTTTGGCAAAGTGTTTTGCCTTGTCCGGGGGTGTCATCGGATGGGGCCACAGTGTCTCCTGACCCCTCCTGTCTCAGCCTCCAGTATTTATGCTGCAGTAGTTTATGTGTCGGGGGGCTAGGGTCAGTCTGTTATATCTGGAGTACTTCTCCTGTCTTATCCGGTGTCCTGTGTGAATTTAAGTATGCTCTCTCTAATTCTCTCTTTCTCTCTTTCGGAGGACCTGAGTCCTAGGACCATGCCTCAGGACTACTTGGCATGATGACTCCTTGCTGTCCCCAGTCCACCTGGCCGTGCTGCTGCTCCAGTTTCAACTGTTCTGCCTGCGGATATGGAACTCTGACCTGTTCACCGGACGTGCTACCTGTCCCAGACCTGCTGTTTTCAACTCTCTATAGACATCGGCTATGAAAAGCCAACTGACATTTGCTCCTGAGGTGCTGACTACTGCACCCTCGACAACTACTGTGATTATTATTATTTGACCATGCTGGTCATTTATGAACATTTGAACATCTTGTCCATGTTCTGTTATAATCTCCACCCGGCACAGCCAGAAGAGGACTGGCCACCCCTCATAGCCTGGTTCCTCTCTAGGTTTCTTCCTAGGTTTTGGCCTTTCTAGGGAGTTTTTCCTAGCCACCGTGCTTCTACACCTGTATTGCTTGCTGTTTGGGGGGCTATATAAGTAAGAAGGGCTATATAAATACATTTGATTTGATTATTTGAATCCATTGTCTCATTACAAACACTGATGCCAATAAGGGGCTGGGGATGTGTGCGTTACATGGTATAGGGCCATATATTATTTTCCTGACCACGCAACCTGTCTCTTCTTATAATACTATATATAAGATCCATAGAGGAAGTGGTGGGAGGTTAGATAAAACCCCTAAAGAGAAATATCTGTGGTTTCAAACGTGGTCCGAACTGTAGCCAAATGGAAGATGATGAACACTTGAACAAGACACCCCTAATATAAAGTCCAGAAACTCTTGGTCTTGACTGAAACGATAAGGGGAAAGAAGTGCTATCGCTTTCACAATTCCCCATTAAATCCAATGCAGCGGAGAGGGAAGCCCATAATCTAATGAATTAAGCCTGAATTGGGGGGGCTGGGGTGCTTGTGTTGATCACCAGCTGCTGGTTCCCATTGCAAACAACTTGAAGTATAATGACAGTTTTACGATGCACAAGCAGTACAAGATGGGGAGTAAAATAAATAAATATTGAAGCAGAAAAGAGAAATACTGTCTTCTTGGGACGGATTTACCGTAGCAGGGGCGGGAAAGAGATTTTGACTTTTTTCACAGATAGCGCTTAACAAATGGGCAGAGACTAAAACAACATGGCAAGCCCCATGCTATGAAGAACTTGTATCACTTCAACACATATTCATTCACAGACGCATTGTTTGCTGGTTGCCATAGGGCTGTGGAGCTTTTCCTGTGAGCGCAGTGAAATATATATATTTTTCTCTCTCGCTATTTAAAACAAAAATGTGTGATGAGTCTGCAAGCCTTATTTCCACGGCCCCTCAACAATCCCTCCCGTCATCCCGACACCTGGCCCGAGAGACGCAAGTCATCCTATCCCACCTTTTTGTAGCTTACACAAAGGTGATAGATTGGAATGTGTGGCAGCGCATTCCTAGGTCAGGAATGCATTTTCTTTCAAGTTGGGAAAGTTTGGAGAGCAGCTAAAGTGAAAATTGAAAATATGGAAATCTGGAGAAAGCAATAGAAATCTTTACAAAATTATACCCAGCGTAGACATATCCATTTGATAGGAGATATGGATTGAAGCGTATGCATCAAAATGTATATGACCCTGAGAATTGAGAGCTTCAGCAAAAACTATATATGCATAAACATAAGAAGGCACTTCTTTGCGCGACAAAAATATTTTAACTAGAATAATTTAAGACAGCCATGTACTGTATGTACAATACAGTAAAGGCTCTGTGGAGAAATAGAGAAACAGAGACAGAGATGGTGACAGAGAGAGACAAAGAGAGAGAAAGAGAGAGACTGAGACAGAAGAGACGGCAATGAGAGTACAGTGGCTTGCGAAAGTATTCACCCCCTTAGCGTTTTGCCTATTTTGTTGCCTTACAACCTGTCACACCCTGACCATAGTTTGCTTTGTATGTTTCTATGTTTTGTTTGGTCAGGGTGTGATCTGAGTGGGCATTCTATGTTGTGAATCACCCACCACAACAGGACCAAGCGGCGTGGTAACGGACTACAGCAACAGCGGCGCAAAGAGGAATGGACATGGGGCGATGTATTGGACGACAAGGGTTGCTACACATGGGATGAGATCCTGGCGGGAAATTATCGCCTTCCATGGGGACAGGTGGAGGCAGCTAGGAGAGCAGAGGCAGCTGGAGAGAGGAGCCGGCGATATGAGGGAACACGGCTGGCAAGGAAGCCCGAGAGGCAGCCCCAAAAATGTCTTGGGGGGGGAACACAGGAAGTATGGCGAAGCCAGGTAGGAGACCTGAGCCAACTTCCTGTGCTTACCGGAGGGCGAGAGAGACCGGGCAGGCACCGTGTTATGCTGTGGAGCGCACGGTGTCCCCAGTGCTGGTGCATAGCCCGGTGCGGTACATACCAGCTCCGTGTATCGGCCGGGCTAGAGTGGGCATCGAGCCAAGTGCCATGAAGCCGGCTCTACGCATCTGGTCTCCAGTGCATCTCCTTGGGCCGGCTTACATGGCACCAGCCTTGCGCATGGTGTCCCCGGTTCGCCTGCATAGCCCAGTGCAGGCTATTCCACCTCGCCGCACTGGCAGGGCGACCGGGAGCATTCAACCAGGTAAGGTTGGGCAGGCTCGGTGCTCAAGAGCTCCAGTGCGCCTGCACGGTCCGGTCTATCCGGTACCACCTCCACGCACCAGCCCTCCGGTGGCAGCCCCCCGCACCAGGCTGTCTCTCCGTCTCATCCTTACAGGTGCTCCCGCCTGTCCAGCGCTGCCGGAGCCTTCCTCCTCTCCAGCGCTGCCGGAGTCGCCAGTCTGCCCAGCGCCGCCTGAGCTACCCGTCTGCCCATTGCCGCCTGAGCTACCCGTCTGCCCAGCGCCGCCTGAGCCACCCATCAGCCCAGCGCCGCCAGTGCTGCCAGTCTGCAAGGAGCCGCCAGTGCCGCCAGTCTGCAAGGAGCCGCCAGTGCCGCCAGTCTGCCAGGGGCCGCCAGTACCGCCAGTCAGCCAGGGGCCGCCAGTGCCGCCAGTCAGCCATGGGCCGCCAGTGCCGCCAGTCAGCCAGGGGCCGCCAGTGCCGCCAGTCAGCCAGGAGCCGCCAGTGCCGCCAGTCAGCCAGGGGCCACCAGTGCCGCCAGTCAGCCAGGGGCCGCCAGTGCCGCCAGGCAGCCAGGGGCCGCCAGTGCCGCCAGTCAGCCAGGGGCCGCCAGAGCCCCTCAGCCCAGAGGCGCCAGAGCCCCTCAGCACAAAGGCGCCAGAGCCCCCGCCCCTCTGTCCCGAGCTGCCGCCCCTCTGTCCCGAGCTGCCGCCCCTCTGTCCCGAGCTGCCCCTCTGTCCCGAGCTGCCCCTCTGTCCCGAGCTGCCCCTCTGTCCCGAGCTGCCCCTCAGTCCAGTGGGGTCATTTAGAAGGGTCGCCGTGGTTAGGAGGGCACGGAAGCGGACAATGGGGCGGACTAAGACTATGGTGAAGTGGGGGCCATGTCCAGGGGGGGGTACTGTCACACCCTGACCATAGTTTTCTTTGTATGTTTCTATGTTTTGTTTGGTCAGGGTGGGATCTGAGTGGGCATTCTATGTTGTGTGTCTAGTTTGTCTGTTTCTGTGTTTGGCCTGATATGGTTCTCATTCAGAGGCAGGTGTTAGTCATTGTCTCTGATTGGGAACCATATTTAGATAGCCTGTTTGGTGTTGGGTTTTGTGGATGATTGTTCCTGTCTCTGTGTTTGCACCAGATAGGGCTGTTTTGGTTTTTCACATTTCTTGTTTTGTTAGTTTGTTCATGTGTAGAGTCTTTATTAAAGAACCATGAATAGAAACCACGCTGCATTTTGGTCCGCCTCTCCTTCAACTCAAGAAAACCGTTACACAACCTGGAATAACAATTGATTTTTGGGGGGTTTGTATAATTTGATTTTCACAACATGCCTACCACTTTGAAGAATCTAAATATTTTTTATTGTGAAAAAAACAAGAAGACAAAAAAACAGAACTTGAGCGTGCATAACTATTCACCCCCCCAAAGTCAAAACTTTGTAGAGCCACCTTTTGCAGCAATTACAGCTGCAAGTCTCTCTGGGTATGTCTCTTCAAGATTGGCACATCTAGCCACTGGAATTTTTGCCCATTCTTCAAGGCAAAACTGCTCCAGCTCCTTCAAGTTGGATGGGTTCCGCTGGTGTACAACAATCTTTAAGTCATACCACAGATTCTCAGTTGGATTGAGGTCTGGGTTTTGACTAGGCCATTCCAAGACATTTCAATGTTTCCCCTTAAACCACTCAAGTGTTGCTTTAGCAGAATGCTTAGGGTCATTGTCCTGCTGGAAGGTGAACCTCCGTCCCAGTCTCAAATCTCTGGAAGACTGAAACAGGTTTCCCTCAAGAATTTCCCTGTATTCAGCGCCATCCATCATTCCTTCAATTCTGACCAGTTTCCCTGTCCCTGCTGATGAAAAACATCCCCACAGCATGATGCTGCCCCCACCATACTTCACTGATGATGGGATGATGTTCTCAGGTGATGAGAGGTGTTGGGTTTGCGCCAGATGTAGACATAGCTTTCTTTGATGGCCAAAAAGCTCAATTTTAGTCTCATCTGTCCAGAGTACCTTCTTCCATATGTTTGGGGAGTCTCCCACATGCCTTTTGGCGAACACAATTTTTCTTTAAGCAATGGCTTTTTCTGGCCACTCTTCTGTAAATCCCAGCTCTGTGGAATGTACAGATTAAAGTGGTCCTCTGGACAGATACTCCAATCTCCGCTGTGGAGCTTTGCAGCTCCTTCAGGGTTAACTTTGGTCTCTTTGTTGCTTCTCTGATTAATGCCCTCCTTGCCTGGTCTGTGAGTTTTGGCGGGTGGCCCTCTCTTGGCAGGTTTGCTGTTGTGCCATATTCTTTCAATTTTTTAATAATGGATTTAATGGTGCTCTGTGGGATGTTCAAAGTTTCTGATGTTTTTTTATAACCCAACCCTGATCTGCACTTCAACACAACTTTGTCCCTGACCTGTTTGGAGAGCTCCTTGGTCTTCATGGTGCCACTTGCTTGGTGGTTCCCCTTGCTTAGTGGTGTTGCAGACTCTGGGGCCTTTCAGAACAGGTGTGTATATATACTGAGATCATGTGACAGATCATGTGACACTTGAACTAATTATGTGGCTTCTGAAGGTAATTGGTTGCACCACTTTTTCGTTTTATTTTTTTGAATTTTTTTAGCAAGTAATTGTTTTCATTTCACTTCACCAAATTTGGACTATTTTGTGTATGTCCATTACAAGAAATTCAAAGTAAAATCTATTTTAATTACAGGTTGTAATGCAAGAAAATAGGAAAACCGCCAAGGGGATGAATACCTTTGCAAGGCACTGTAGGCCTATGTGTATACCACTGGCGGCTGGTGGAACATTAATTGGAGAAGACAGGGCTTATAGTAATGGCTAGAATAGAATAAATGGAATGGTATCGACACATCAAGCACATGGTTTCCTTATGTTTTATACCATTCCATTCACTCCATTCTAGTCATTATTATGAGCCGTCCTCCCCTCACCAGTCTCCTGTAGTGGATACTGTATGTGCTTGTATGTTTCTGTGATTGAGTGTGGCTTTCTGCGTGTGGCAAAAGCTTGTGACAGAGACGGGGCTGCCGAAAGCGATAACGATATTGAACTCTGCACGTCTCTCTCCAGTTGACAAATCTGTCTTTTGTCTCACCCCGCAGGCATGTCTCTCCCCTCCCACGCTGTTAGTTTGAGATTGTGAATCCCATTCAAGGGGACCATATGCAAACACATCGAGGGGGCTGTATGTGAACACTGCATGGTCCCTTTGAGCTGAGGGAAGTGCTGTTCTGCGTCGTTTTGGGGAAAAGAACAACAATGAAAAGTTGTACAGAGAGACAGGGGAGGGTATCTAAACGGTTGCCTGAAACTTCTGTCCATGAAAGAAGATGAGCAGGCTGCCAGCCTTCATCTCACTCTGCACTTCTCAGCACACACATAGTGTAAACATTTAAAGCACACACCTTATTGAAATCCCAGCATCGCCATATTGACACTTGACGGAGTGGAGTGATGCTCATCTCCTTGGCTTAGGAAGACCTTATCGCATGTTGACCCTCATAGATTATTGCACACTCACCAGGACATGATGTGTCACTATTGATTCAATCAATGGGCTGCTAGGTGGTCATTTCAGGGAGACTGGTTTTACATCCAGTATATCCTCCACACAGGCCTATAAAACGTGTGGGCCTGTGCAGTACACTATTCAGGCATTACATTGCATTCAGAGATAGTAGGTATATCCAAAATGAATGTTTATCGATTAATAGATCGTTGACTGCATGTGTGTGTGGGTGTCTGTGTGCATATCTTGAGTTGAGGCAGAGTAACATAATGTTCCCTCCTGTACTGTACCCGGCATTTGAATTGATTAGGCCTTTACAGAGTTTTATTGTCACAGAAAAATGGCAGCCGATTGAAAATGTCATGTAGACTTTCCGTGTCTATCTCCTTCATCTAGTGTGCTCAAGATCCTTTTCGCCCTCTAGATGCATAAAAAGGCTTTACTATAGTGTAGTCGATGCTTATTCAATGTGCAATACATGTAAAAACCCATGATGAGGAGGTACAAACCGATCCAAGGGATTTTAACTTTCTAAGATGACTCTTTTATGTGCTTTTGTTATTGCCAGATTTCCTCTTCTTTTCACCCGTCATGTTACTATTGCAGTACTCTATATCAAGCATGACTCCTGACTCTCTCCCCTTCATTGGAGTTCAGTCAGTCTCGCAGAGGGAAAGAGGATGGAAAGGAAAAGCCTCAAGTGGATTCTTCCTGCTGATGAATGAGATCCATGTGACTCTCCTTTCCACACTCGCAAACACTGAGCATACAGAATACACGGCATCCTATCGCTTCAAATAAAAAATCGAGTGGAATTATGGTTGTGTTTTGCATATCTATGTGATGTGCCTGAGATTATAAAACAAAAAGTGAAGCTGTGAAAACAGGCAAGAGATTGTGCATCTTTGAAAATTGGATATCATTTCATTGTTGTGTCATCTTAGATTTTTTTATTGTGATAATGGATATAAATTTGACCCAATGTGAACTGCATAATCAGTGAGTTAATTGGTTTTCTCAGGATCGGTGAAACATGTTAAATACTATGACAATATCATGGCTTAAAATGGTACAAATGTCTCTCTTGTACAGATCAAATATGGGTTTATCTCCTTGTGTGCTATAATGAAACAACAAAATTCAATACGACGTGATATCTATACGAACAGTTCAAAGACAATGTGGCTGAATATACGTTATTGAGAACAAACTTGGTTGTGACAGGAAATAAAAAATTTATACATTCAGGGGCTGGGTAAAAAAATGAAAGAAAGAAAAGCGGGGATAGTCATTAACCTTTCTGGACCTACGCTAAGTGCTCCTCATGACTTCAGTCAAGCAAAACTTCTGAGAAGCGGTGAAGTGCCCACAGCCTCAGCTCCATAATGAGCAATCCTAGATTTTTCTCCTCTCGTCAGGGGCCCAGCTTCGAGGAGCCACCGTTCAAATGGAAATGTTTCTCTCTGCTCTGGGCATGTTTAACATTCATTGGAAATATCTCATGTTGCATTGCATTGGTAATAACAAAAGAGAAAAGAGGAGGGGAGGTAATAGTCCATTTTGAAGGATGCTAAAAGGTTGTTTACATACCATCATAACTTAAATTGGTAAAGAGGGTTTGAGTTCCAGGTCCCTTTATAACACAAACACCAATTATGAAACAATAAAATGGTCACCAACATTTTTTTTTTCATTTGTTGATTGTTGAATGGAATATTGGCTGTCCAATTTTTTGTTGGATTTCTGCTCACTCCGATTTCAAAATACAATGGTCTATACATATTTTAAACTTAACTATGAATGCACACACATACATACACATGGGCACAGACCACAAGACTTCAAAACAGCATCCATTTAGAGCATTCTGGCCAATCACCTTGCCCTTGCATCTTTCTGGTATCAGGCCAAATGAAGTTAGTGTGTCCCCTCAGTGGGAAAAATCGATTTCAAAAAGCTTTTAAGGCAGGTGTGGGAGTCGCTCGCCTGCTCCTGCAATCCATACTGCTGCTTGGGGGTACAAGGTGCTCTTTTCACTGCCATCCAACTGGAAAATGTCTCAGCCAACCTCCTGTGTAATTTCTGCAGACGCAGTCTGTCGTTTCAACTGGGCTCTTTAATAAAAGAACCCTCCATCTATGCTGCTGCTCCTGCTGCCCTTACATAAATGTTAATGCAACAGATCATTTGCATTGCAGCACCACTTCAAAAATGAAAGCTCAAGTCAACTCAAAGCAGGAGGATGAGCCGTCAACTGTTGTTCTATAATAAGCACCACTCGGGACAAACATTTCTTGTTCTATCTCAAATGGAAATGTGTTTAAATATGAATGACTAAACATCTGCACCATATTCTTGGAATGCTTTTTGAGAGGAGAGCTTTTTCGTGGAGCTCACAACTAATTTATTGAACTGGCTAAGACCTCCTACCAGGTGACATAGAAAAGGAAGTAGAGGAGGCCTCACAGCTTTGGTCACATTTGCATGTATGTTCCTGTTGCTGTGCATGTTGTATCTATGATACATTTATTTGAAGATTTCTGTGGGGGAAAAAACATCAGTATTCTCAATGTTAGGGTGTCTACATGTATGTGCTGTTACAATACTACCAACCGACACAGATTCGGAGAGCAGATGCATCTTAAATGTCAGATAATAAATGCATGTGATTATGCACGTGGAATGTCATGGAAATGCATGTGATTACGCACGTGGAATGTCATGGAAATGCATGTATAGCTCGAGACAGATTAAATGTTTGTCGAGGCTGACATGCTGTTGGCATCACATACTGTAGGCCCCAAGTGATTTAGCTTAGATTGAAAACAGTCATTTCACACAAGCATGTATTTGATGAGAATATATGCTGTTCATCTCGTTTAAATTTTTTTTTTTTTATCTCACAACCTTACCAGAAACGGTCTGTACAGTCTACTACATACGCATATCCTTGAAGTCAACTGATGTCCGCATTGTGTGACATCCAGACATAAACATGGCATCTTTATGCACGATCTATTACACTGTTGTGTACTGTAGATAATTGCATCGGTGCAGGATATTAGATAGACCTATGTTAACAACAGAGGCCCCAATAACAAAAAGACAGATAAATACAATCACTGGGTTTGTCTCTTGGTTTTACATGTATAATAACATTTGTAAGCATTTGACTTACTTTATCTCGCTACTAAAACTTATTAAGACACAATTCCCCAAACTGGCCCTCAAGCAGTGGTGTGAAGTGCATAAGTAGAAATACTTTAAAGTACTACTGAAACAGCTTGGTTCGATCGATTAGGGACATGAGCTGTGAAGAAAGATCAACGACTGATACTTCCGAGTTCCTGACAGTGTCGAGCTTCCACATATGCAGGAGGAAGTTGGAATCGGCTCACATGACACCTTACCGATTTGTAATGACTATAGTTAAAAGATACACCTTTCCTGTAGCTTCAAATAACGACTTCCTTTTTATTCTATTGCTCCGATGGAATTGAATTCCTTATCCACTGTGTCATGTAAATAACTATAGCTGTATGCATTATGTGTGTATGCAGATGTCATTGGCTTGAATGGCACATGTTATGGTTTGCACCTTTCACAAATCTTCAGACCCTACTCACGCTACTAAACGAATAGGTTGACAAGAACAGGATTTCCTTTATCGTGCCTTCACGTCCTGCATTCTCCTTTTCCAAGAAAATCTAAGCAGTTACTAGTGCTTCACACCAAACCCTCTTGACTTCTTTAGAAGTTCAAGGGTAGACTGGGCTGTTCTTGAGTTTATTGGATAGCTGGAGCAGATGAAAACAGCAACAGCGTAACACTTCCATCCATGCCAATTGAGACCAAACGTCTACTGTCAGTAATGCAATTCCCGAGAAAAGCTGGGTGTTTTCACTGAATTTGCTTGGTCCTGGAACAGCTTGTAGGTACGGTTTCGCTGCGATAAAGCTGAGCTTTAATCACATTATGCTCGTGTGTGCTTGGCACCCCGGTACTCTGTGGGAGAACTGAACTTCAAGTACTACACTACTGGCCATTCCTGCCATCCACTGAGGGCTAACCTTGAAAAGTAGAGCAGAGTTGTCTTGAGGTGAATGAGCAGTTGATATAATTTGGAAGCCAGTTGGGAGGATGGTCATTAACTGAATCAATGGTGACAGTTTCCTCTGGGAGAGGGGTGACTGACTGCTGTCACCCGTCTGTGATCTACAGGCATGGCATCTCCAACTTGTCACCTCTAATATCAGTCCATTTTCAGTCAAATTTGGTGTCTGACCTAAATATAAGATGTGCCAGGTGTGTTGTTCTCTGCCTTAGTTCTAGATGATGAGTTTTGGTTTGCATTTCAAGGGGATTCAAGCCATGACAAGTGGTTATACACCAGTACATCATGTACCTATACACAATGTGCATGTACCAGCTGACTGTTAGTGAGCACAGCTGTTATGTGTTATTGGACACGAGACAGAACAGTGAACGATAGCACTAAATACTAATGGAGCCATTGCAGGTGTTTAATTGAATGACATCTTTATTCCTACACAAGGCTAATTAGTCATTCATGGAATTAAATATTTAAAATGTCCTTGAATGTAGCTCACAGTGATACAGATGTGACTGAAAGGGACAGAATGAGTGGCTGCTGAGCCTCAGGTACGAGGGAGCCTGCTTTCATTCTTTGACAGGAGCTCTTCATGCCTTCCTCTTCCAGACACCTTGCAAGTAAGCTCACTGACATTTTCAGCTCAACAATCACAGGTCGCAGAAATCATGCTCATCTCCCTTGCAGGAACATTATCTTTGCCGTCACATTCTGAGGAACGAGCTCGAGTGTAACTTTATATCCATTAGATATTAAGTGTTTAATGCAAATACCTAAAGAATCAAGCAGGGAGTAGCTCATTGGGAAGCAATCTCTACTATGTTTAAGCGGGCCACTGATAAGGACATATCTGTCAGCGCCTTCCGGGCCTAATCAGTGGACTAGATATGTTTGTTACAAAATATGTATAAAGCTAGTCAATTATCTGTTTTGATATATTTCAACTTGGACAATATTCAGCTTGATTTTCACATTTGTGAAAAAGGTTGTGGGTCGTGAATTTGGACGGTGGCTCTTTCACTGGAGGCCAGGTTGGTCATGATTACTTGTTTGGATCGTTTGTCCCCGTCTGACCACTAATATCAGTACATTAGCCAAAGGACAAGCCCCATAACTGTCTGGACTCATCCTAATGATATGTGCAGATCCTACCCCACAGAGGGTAACCTCAGCGCGGCAGGGCCTGGCAGATCTGGACAGAGTTTTACCCATCCAAGCCCTAACCACCGTCCAGATGGCTCAGTCCCAGCTGAACCCAGTGACAGTTGCTATTATTTCCACCCTTCATGATTGGAGGCGTCGGCAATTCATTACGCAATAGGGGGTAAGGATAATTGATGTTTTTGCCCAAGGTTTATATTTGAAGAAGAAAACAAAGAAGTGGAACATAATCAAATTCAGGTAGAGGTAGAATGCAATTTGTGTAAACTGGTGTATCGTTTTGAGTGATGGGAAAACATGCATTATTGTAGTAGTGGTGCCATGTTGAAAAGGGAACAGTAGCAGTTGTCAGGTCATACGCATTCGTACAGTAACGGAAGGATTTGGAATCTCTAGGGAATTTGTACACTGTCTGTCTCAGCTAACATGTTCATAAAGATCTACTATCGTAATCGTTCATGGTAAGTTGTTGCTTTCATGTATTAAACAACTTGTCTTTCTGTGTTACGTTACATAACTTGTTTTTGTACCTGTGCTTTTTAAATGTGCTGAGGCCAATTGCATCACTCCATAGATGTGCTACTACACATTCTCATGACAAATCCTCTCCCATTGTATATCTACTCAGTTGGTTCTCTCTATGCTGTCCTCATCTAAATGTGCAAATAGCATCCTGCCGAATCTATATTCTTTGTTTCTTACATCCAGTACATCATTTTGTAATCAATCTACAGATGGCAAGGCAAAATTGCTTCCTGGCAAGCAAAACAGTTTCATATGCATTTAAATCAGCATGGCTTCAGAGATAGCTGGAGGCTCTGGATTTCCCGGCAGATGAGGGTAATGAATGACTGACTTAAAGCTCAGTGAACCTATCTCCTTTGAGATGCACAATGTGTTTTAAACAAAAGACTCCCAAGCCGAAGCACTCGCAGAGTCACACTTCTCTGCAGTTCACTTACATTGTCTTCATGCTAAAACCCATAGCCATGCAGAAGGTAGACAGCATTGTCAAGCAATATCAAACAGACTTCCTACAGTGTCTTCAGAAACTATTCATACCACTTAACTTATTCCACATTTTTGTTGTGTCACAGCCCGAATTCAACATTTATTAAATGTTTAAAACAAATGCTCACCCACCTACACACAATACCCCACAATGACAAAGTGAAAACATGTCATTTTTTTGTGTGCAAATTTATTGAAAATGAAATACAGAAATATCACATTTACATACTGTAAGTTTTCACACCCCATTATTTGCCCATTATTCTTAGAGAAATTCTTCAAGCTCTGTCATTGGTTGTTGATCATTGCTAGACAACCATTTTTAGGTCTTGCCATAGATTTTCAAGTAGAAAACTGTTAAGTCAATACTGTAACACAGCCACTCAGGAACATTCAATGTCTTCTTGGTAAGCAATTCCAGTGTGGATTTAGCCTTGTGTTTTAGGTTATTGTCCTGCTGAAAGCTGAAATCATCTCCCAATGTCTGGTGGAAAGCAGACTGAACCAGGTAATCCTTTAGTGATTTGCCTGTGCTTAGCTCCATTCTGTTTATTTTTTTATCTTTAAAAAAATCCCCAGTCCTTGATGAAGCAAACTCTATGCTTGAAAATATGGAGAGTGGTACTCAGTAACGTGTTGTATTTATTTTGCCCCAAACATAACACCATGTTTTTTTGCAGTATTACTTTAGTGCCTTGTTGCAAACAGAATGCACGTTTTGGAATATTTTTTATTCTGTTCAGGCTACCTTCTTTTCACGCTGTCAACTAGGTTAATATTGTGGAGTAACTACAGTACACTGTTGTTGATCATTCCTCATTTTTCACCTATCACAGCCATGTAAATGATTTAAAGTCACCATTGGCCTCATGGTGAAATCCCTGAGCGGTTTTCGTCCTCTCCAGCAGCTGAGTTTAGAAGGACATCTGTATCTTTGTAGTGACTGGGTGTATCGATACACTATCCAAAGTGTAATTAATAACTTCACCATGCTGAAAGGGATATTCAATATCTGCTATTTAATTTTTTTTACCAATCTACCTATAGGTGCCCTTCTTTGCGAGGCATTGGAAAACCTCCCTGGTCTTGGTGGTTAAATCTGTATTTGAAATTCAGTGCTCGATGAAGGACCTTACAGATAATTGTATGTGTGGGGTACAGAGATAAGGTAGTCATTCAGAATCATGATAAACACAGAGTGAGAGCATGCAAGTTATGTGACTTTTTAAGCACATTTTAAGCACTTATTTAGGTTTGTCATAACCAAGGCATGGAAAGCAGCATACCACCCTGTATCCCACCGCTGGCTTTCCTCAGAAGCTACTGTAAGCAGGGTTAGTCCTGGTCAGTCCCTGGATGGGAGACCAGATGCTGCTGGAGGGCCAGCAGGAAGCATTCTTTCCTCTGGTCTAAAAAAAATATCCCAATGCCGCAGAGCAGTGATTGGGGACATTGCCCTGTGTAGGGTTGTGTCTTTTGGATGGACCGTTAAACGGGTGTCCTGACACTCTGTGGTCCCATGGCACTTATTGTAAGAGTAGGGATGTTAACCCTGGCTAAATGCCCCATCTGGTCAACATGGCCACCTAATCATCCCCAGCTTTCAATTGGCTCATTCATCTCTATTACGTTTCAGGTAAGGCCCAGATGCAACTGTGTTGAAGTAACAATGTTTATTACAGCAACATAGGCAGGCAAACAACAGGTCAAGGCAGGCAGGGGTCAAACAGGAAAAAAGGGAACAATGAATAGACAGGGAAAGGGAACAATTAAAAAGGGAAGAATTTATAGACAGGAACAGAGGGGAAGAACTCTGGTAGGCTTGACGAAACAAAACAAACTGGCAACAGAGAAACAGAGAACACAGGTATAAGTACCCAGGGGATAATTGGGCAAATGGGTGACACCTGGAGGGGGGTGGAGACAAGCACAAGGACAGGTGAAACAGATCAGGGTGTGTCAATCTCACCTGTAACTATTCCCCAGGTTGTTGCTGTAAATGAGAACGTGCTCTCAGTCAACTTGCCTGGTTTAAAAATAACAACGGGGTTGTTAGTTACTAGTTACTGACTCAAGACATCAGCTTTCAATTAACATAATTCCACTGTGGAATTGCGTGATGGCCAATGACAAAGAAAAATGAAGTGACACAACAAAATGTGGAAGAAGTCAAGCAGTGTGATGAATACTTTCTGAAGGCACAGTTTGTGGACAAAAGGTTTTGTCAGTGAAAAGAAAAGTTGTGGTGATATGTATTGAATAACTTAAGCATATTGTCCCAGAATTGATGCCCACAAGTGAAATAAATAAAATAAAAATTGTTAAGCAATGTGCTCTGAAGGACACATTGAAAAGTGCACTACTTTGACTTGTTTGTGTGAAGTTCTGAAGTTGTTTCCTTCAAAGAAGGAATGCTAATTTTCATTCAAAAATCTGAGCTGAACCAAATCACATCATTGCATGGCACCACAGACATATTCCAATCAATTTTTGTTAAAATTTGGTATAGAAGCTGAACAAAAAACTGAAAAATGTGCATTTCAAGCAAAGCCCTGGGTCGACCTGTAGTGTATAGGTCAATGGTGAAAATGCATGTACAGTGGGGCAAAAAAGTATTTAGTCAGTCACCAATTGTGCAAGTTCTCCCACTTAAAAAGATGAGAGAGGCCTTGAATTTTCATCATAGGTGCACTTCAACTATGACAGACAAAATGAGAGAGAAAAAATCCAGAAAATCACATTGTAGGATTTTTAATGAATTTATTTGCAAATTATGGTGGAAAATAAGTATTTGGTCAATAACAAAAGTGTATCTCAATACTTTGTTATATACCCTTTGTTGGCAATGACAGAGGTTAAACGTTTTCTGTAAGTCTTCACAAGTTTTTCACACACTGTTACTGGTATTTTGGCCCATTCCTCCATGCAGATCTCCTCTAGAGCAGTGATGTTTTGGGGCTGTTGCTGGGCAACACGGACTTCAACTCCCTCCAAAGATTTTGTATGGGGTTGAGATCTAGAGACTGGCTAGGAGACTCCAGGACCTTGAAATGCTTCTTACGAAGCCACTCCCTCGTTGCCCGGGCGGTGTGTTTGGGATCATTGTCATGCAGAAAGACCCAGCCACGTTTCATCTTCAATGCCCTTGCTGATGGAAGGAGGTTTTCACTCAAAATCTCACGATACATGGCACCATTCATTCTTTCCTTTACACAGATCAGTCGTCCTGGTCCCTTTGCAGAAAAACAGCCCCAAAGCATGATGTTTCCACCCCCATGCTTCATAGTAGGTATGGTGTTCTTTGGATGCAACTCAGCATTCTTTGTCCTCCAAACACGACGAGGTCAGTTTTTACCAAAAAGGTCTATTTTGGTTTCATCTGACCATATGACATTCTCCCAATCTTCTTCTGGATCATCCAAATGCTCTCTAGCAAACTTCAGACGGGCCTGGACATGTACTGGCTTGAGCAGGGGGACACGTCTGGCACTGCAGGATTTGAGTCCCTGGCGGCGTAGTGTGTTACTGATGGTAGGCTTTGTTACTTTGGTCCCAGCTCTCTAGGTCATTCACTAGGTCCCCCCGTGTGGTTCTGGGATTTTGTCTCACCATTCTTGTGATCATTTTGACCCCACGGGGTGAGATCTTGCGTGGAGCCCCAGATCGAGGGAGATTATCAGTGGTCTTGTATGTCTTCCATTTCCTAATAATTGTTCCCACAGTTGATTTCTTCAAACCAAGCTTACCATCAGCTTCTTACCTATTGCAGATTCAGTCTTCCCAGCCTGGTGCAGTTCTACAATTTTGTTTCTGGTGTCCTTTGACAGCTCTTTGGTCTTGGCCATAGTGGAGTTTGGAGTGTGACTGTTTGAGGTTGTGGACAGGTGTCTTTTATACTGATAACAAGTTCAAACAGGTGCCATTAATACAGGTAACGAGTGGAGGACAGAGGAGCCTCTCAAAGAAGAAGTTACAGGTCTGTGAGAGCCAGAAATCTTGCTTGTTTGTACAAATACTTATTATTATATTAATAATATTATTATTACAAATACTTAATCTTGCTTGTTTGGCCAAATACTTATTTTCCACCATAATTTGCAAATAAATTCATTAAAAATCCTACAATGTGATTTTCTGGATTTTTTTCTTCTCATTTTGTCTGTCATAGTTGAAGTGTACCTATGATGAAAATTACAGGCCTCTCTCATCTTTTTAAGTGGGAGAACTTGCACAATTGGTGGCTGACTAAATACTTTTTTTGCCCCACTGTACCCGTATTGACGTTTTGTGTAATGGCTTCCCCTGTGTACCACAAATCAACAATCAAAGTCATATGGCCTTTGTTTTGTCCTTTATGATCCTAAAAATAGTGAAAAAACAGAATTTGCCATAAAAATTGTAATATTTTCACTTTCAAAGTGGTGTGTTGAATAAAAAAGTGATATGTGTTCCCTGAAGTCTACTCCTTACAATGATATATAATATGATATTATATACTGTCACTTTTAAGAAAAGTTACAAGAACCTGCCCTGTACACATCACTCTATGTAAAATCCCATAGGAATGCATCAAGTCCAGCACTGCCATGAAACACATGGCAGTGTTTCAGTAAATCATTTCTAAATAATGTCGAATGATTGCTTAAAATGTTTGAGTTGGTGTTGAAAACACAGTAAAATGTCTCAAATATGCCAAATATATCCTTTAAAAATGCTGCAAAAAAGTGGTGAAACACCCCTCTGAAATGTACCCAGTTTACTGGTTTTTGTGAATGTTTTCACCCTAGTTTCAAATTGTTTCACATTTAAAAGACTTACAGTGTTACCTGAAGTCTACTGGTTACAATGACATATAATACTGTATGATATTATATACTGTGTCACTTTAAGAAATGTTACAGCAAACCTGCCCCGAACACATCACTCTAGGTATAGTCCCATAGGAATGCATTACATCCAGCAGGGAGATAGGTAACCCATTTTAACAAAATGCCTTTATGATGACACCACAAAACTATTACAATAATACAGGATTTGTCTAATTACAGCAGATTTTACCTGACGCAAACTAGGGCCCAGAGTTTTCCAATATGGCTGCCTTCCGCTCCATGGGCTGAATTAGGAGCGGTTTCACCTTGCCAAAACAATATAAGTAAAATGTATAAATCCCAATAATGCCTTAATGTTTGAGGGAAGAACAAATACAGTGAAACAGGTATGCTATTCATTTAAAAGAAATACTCGTGAAAATACTCACATTCCTCCCCCCCCATAGTGATCTCAAAATGTTGAATTATATGTGTGGATTTTAATGATATATAATGCTTCCCAAAATGTTTTGCAATATTGTAAGTATTTTCTCCCACACTGTATATTCCATTCAAATCAACAGGGATACATATTTGAAAAGCCACATTTACCATATTGCTAATATGAAAGAAATGTTTTGGAACATGTTGTAGATCATTCTTCTCCACAAGTATCACTCAATATTTTTGCGATCAATAAGCAGGGCTGAAATGCAATGGGTACATATGTATTTTTTTAACTTTTAAATAAATGAAGAATTTAACTTTCTATATTCTTATTTAAAATGCATTTAGTTCTGTCCTTGAGCTGTTCTTGTCTATTATTGTTCTGTATTGGGTCAAGTTTCCAGTTTTGTGCGGACCCCAGGAAGAGTAATGGGGATCCTAATAAAATAACAAGATAACAAATCAGTTTTAAATGCCCGATGAGCTTAATTCAAATGTAGTGTCCCAACATAACCCAAAATTTAAGCTTGTTTTACTCAATGTAATTGTAAACACACACTGTATATCCTCAAAACGTAGTTACAACTATAATTTGGATATCATGGCTGGTCAGTTCTTGCATTTATAGCGTCTGTCTATGAATTCGAGAGTGGCTACATTTCTCCAGCCCCATCCCTCAGCCGTTAACCAAAACAGTTGATGGAGTCAACTGTGTTATTTTTTGGACGACAGATTGCCCCGTTAACGTGACTAACAGGTCAAAATGTCTACAACAAAAATCGGATTCATATCCGCATTTTTTTAAACACGTATGGTATATGCAGTAAGTAGCATACCAGTTTCATTTCATTTGGTCTTCCATACCATCTCAAGTATTAAGACATCATTGGGCTGCATCATACCTATCACTGAAACGGTTTTGGCCAGTTGAAACTGCTCCAATTTGGCCCCAGGAAGCACAGCATCGCATCACTGGAAACCAAGACTGTTCTCAGGTGTCACGCCCTGGTCGAGGTATTTTGTGTTTATCTTCATTTATTTGGTCAGGCCAGGGTGTGGCATGGGTTTTTGTATGTGATGTGTTTTGTCCTGGGGTTTTGTTAGGTATTGGGTTTGTGGTTTAGTGGGATTCTCTAGCAAAGTCTATGGCTGTCTGAATTGGTTCTCAATCAGAGGCAGGTGATTATCGTTGTCTCTGATTGGGAGGCATATTTAGTCAGCCATATTCTTTGAATGTTTCGTGGGTGATTGTTCATGTCACTGTGTTCGTTTGCACAAGATAGGCTGTTTTGGTTTTCACATTATGTTTATTGTTTTTGTATAGTTCGTGTTTTTGTCTTCATTAAAGATGTATCGAACAAACCACGCTGCATTTTGGTCCAATCCTTGCTACACCTCCTCGTCCGAGGAGGAGATAGAAGAAAGCCGTTACATCAGGGCAGCCCTGGTTGTAGCGAGATATGTTTGAGTCGCTTCAGGGACAATTTTAGCTAACCCTAACTCTTTTCCTAACCTTAACCAAATTATCCTAACTACCAGGATAAAGGTGAGCACCAGATGCAGACCGTGTCGAAGCAATGTTTATTACAGCAACAGGGGTGACGGTACAGGGTTGCAGACAGGCTCAGGGTCAGGTCAGGCAGAGGTCGGTAATCCAGAGACAAACAAGACAAACTGGCACAGACAGACAGAAAACACAGGTATAAACACCCAGTGGATAAGCGGGGAAGATGGGCGACACCTGGAGGGGGGTGGAGACAAGCACAAGGACAGGTGAAGCAGATCAGGGCGTGACAGTACCCTACCCCTCTAGGGATGCCACCTGGCATTCTACCTGGGCCCATATCTGGTTGAGCGGTGTACCGGCGCTGGAACTCAGAGATGAAGCCTGAGTCCAGGATGTCACTAGCAGAGACCCAGTCCCTCTCCTCTGGGCAATAACCCTCCCAGTCAACCAGGTACTGTTAACCCCTGCCCCGAGGTCGAACCTTCAGGAGACGTCTCAGCATGTATGCCGGTCGGCCATCAATGAGACAGGGGAGAAGGGTGGGCCTGGAAACAGGAGACAAGGGGCAGTCAGACATGGTTTTTAACTCTAGACACAAAAAAGCTAGGAACAATACAGAGAGTACGGGGTAACAGAGGACAAACAGCAGAGGGGCTAATAATCTTGGAACGGGGAGAAAAGGTCTCGGCTTCCGGGGTTGGAGCTGCGGCATTATAGCAGCGTGCCAGCGCCTCAGGCTTGACCTTCTTGGATACCGGTTGGTGCTGCGGAAGTGAAGTGGCCCAGGCCTTACTGAACCCCTCCCAGAGTTCCTGGTACTCTGCAGAGCTGGCAGAGAGGTCCGGGGCAATTTTCAAGCCCCCAGGAAGACGTCCCGGGGCAGGCAGAGCTGACTTCAGGCAATGAGTGTGGCAGTACGGGCTTCAGCCCACGATGGCACCAGTAGCTCAGTCAATGGAGGGTTTGTGTTGCTTGAGCCAAGAGAATCCCAATACCACGGGAACCTGAGGAGACTCAACCCGCAGGAATTGCATCATCTCACTGTGGTTCCCCGACACTCGTAGGTTGATGGGGGTGGTCTGGTGGATGACCCGGCCTACAGAGCGCCCATTCAGCGCTCCAACACCGATGAGAATGGAGAGGGGTTGAGTGGGGATGCCTAGCTCAGACGCCAGGGTAATGTCCATGAGACTCACATTGGCCCCCGAGAGGTCTGAGGGGAACGAAGAAGGCTGCAGCTCGAAAACAAGGGAGCACTGGGAGTGAAAGGCCCGGCAGATTCTGGAATCTCCATCGTAACTCTCCAGGGGAGGTAAGTGGGGTTCCCGGGAAACCGGGGTGACGGCGCTGCTACCTGCTGGGTTACAGGGTTTGGATGGTTACCGTCGTGGTAGGCTGCCTTGTAGGCAACCCACGGAATTGCTCCCGCAATGCGTCCAATGCTAGGTCGTGACGTTCGGCCACTGCCTGGAACCCTTCCCTCAGACCGCGAAGCATCTCCTCAAGCCTACTAATGGTGGATCCTTGGGAGGAGATGGCGTTGCGGAGCTGGTCCAAGTCTGTTGTGACTTTTTTTCAATTGACATTTCTTTGTATATATATCTATAAAAATGATGCCAGACGATTCATTATTTCCACTGGTTGAGAAACGCTGCCTGCCTGCCTGTCTGTCTCATCCCGGCACGTTCATTACTATGGGACCGTTCATTACTCTTGAGATCAAATTTGAATACTGAAACAATGTTCCAAATGTTGGAGAGACAGACAGCAATGTTTATACAAATCCCCACTGTTGAAAATGAAATGTTAGTCTGAAAGAAATGTGGGATAATGTCTAGATGCTTTTTATAGAGGAGATCAAGTTTATGAATTGCATGGCTGGGCTGATGAGACAGTGGATTGCGCAGTCAGATGGAGCAGAGTAAATACACATTTTAACGTCATAGATTTTGCCGGTGGTACCATGTGGAACAGACACCGGCTGGAATGCGGTTTTAACCAATCAGCATTCAGGAATAGACTAGCATTCAGGAATAGACTCACTTGTTGTAAAATATATTATATATCATTGTAACTAGTAGGTTTCAGGGAACACTTACAGTGTATCCCTTTTTTAGAGTGCAAAAGGTAATCAAGTGTTTAATACTCCACTTTGCAAGTGAAAATGTCATTTTTTTTACTGCTATTTCTGAAGATTTTTCACCATTTTTGCAATCAGCAAGGTAAGAACGAAGACAATATGGTTTTGGTTGTTGATTGAATGTGTTCCCCAAACCAATAAAACTATTCAAAACTATTTTGGGGCCATATAGAACCAACCCACGGGAAGCCGTGTCCCAAAATGAAAAGTGGGTAAATGCATCTTTTGGGAAGTGACACATTTTTGGGAAGTGACACATTTACATGATTCCCTCACTTGTGTGACATTGCTTTGTATCCTTGGATAACCCTCAGATCTCAACTGTGAAATCTCTGCTCATCCTTCAATGCAATCATCGCGGCAACCTGGTCTCTTGTTGCACTTAATCAAGAAATCCTCTACCAAGTTTAGTGTTTGCTAAGCCCTTCCACTCCATCTGCACGGCACTTCATCTCTTTAGGAAATACTTTAATTTCTTTATGACAATGAAGTAAAGATGAAATGTAGTGAAATGTACTTATTACATTTCCTTTCCCTCTATACATCCAAATAACAGTGATACATTAATATAATAGAAGATCATTCTACAGTATTTGGCCGAAAATGGTCCTAAACATCATTATTGTTCAATATTACATTCTCCTTTTGGTGTAAATAATCAAATGGGCCGATTGCCATGGTACATCAATGCAGCAAAATAAGTGAGCACCTGGTCACAGTCCAGCAAAAATTACATATTGATTATACATTTGATACAAAATAAGGATAGTATTTGTATCAGGATTTGCAAGGTACATTTGCTAACATTATGAACACGTTTCTATGTTACTCTTCAACGGGATCTTACTCGACTAACTGCCAACACATTGACTAGTGTCAGTTTCCAGAATATAACCTTGGTGCCTCACAGACTGTGAAACCAGAACACCTGAATAACGTTGATCGACGTCTACTTTTTACTCCATATATTTTCCCTGACACCCAAAAGTACTTTTTTGAAAGGCTAGCAGGACAGGAAAATGGTCAAATTCATGCACGGTTGCCTCTGATCTGGTGGACTCACTAAACACAAATGCTTCGTTTGCAAATTATGTCTGAGTGTTGGCGAGTGCCCCTGGCTATCCTTAAATAACAAACAATAACATTGTGCCATCTGGTTTGCTTAATATAGGGAATTTGAAATGATTTATAATTTTACTTTTAGCAATTACATTTACTTTTGATACTTAAGCGTATTTTAAACCAAATACTTTTAGACTTTTATTCAAGTAGTATTGTACTGGGTGACTTTCACTTTTACTAGAGTAATTTTCTGTTACTTTTACTAAAGTATGACAATTTGGTACTTTTTCCACCACTGGCTTTAATTAGATAAGTATTGTTTTGGGTACAATGTGTGGTGTATGTCGAGGTGACTTTTAGAATTACTCTTGTAAAATGTAGAAGTACTTTACGGTTTTCTTAGTGTCAGCTACCCACGTCAATCACCAATCATCACCACTTAATTTCATCAAAACTTTGGTGTGGTTGAGGCCAAGATTCCATCGAACTTGCTTTGATTAAGATGTTATTTTCTTTGTAGTAGGCAGCCATGGCAACTTGCCTCTGCTGAGGAATTGGAGAGTGTGCCACAGGCAGGCTGTGGTAATCAGACCTATGTCTTTTGGAAATAGATTGCTATTGATCTGTTTCCTCTACAATAACATTAGAGAGCAGATGTGCAATGATCTGTCAGAAATGCAGTGTGAAATAGCCATAGCTGATAACATCTTGTTCCAGTAGTAACACCATTGGTGCCACCTCCAGTTTTCCTCTGTGATTGTAGTACACATGTTATTAATGTGTTTGCAACATCAAGGATCTCATGAATATGTACCAATTAGCAATGGTTGGAGCCAGAAGTCCCAACAGATTTTGTACCACATCTACTTCTTATCTTTCAGCAAGACGTATCAATTCACTGAATAACAACCCGCTAGGCAAAGACATCAGTTCAACTTTGAGTTTTGATTTACATTGGTTGAGTTGTCAACTAATGTGAATTCAACATGAAATCAACAAAAAAAATTCACCATGTGACGTCATTGGTTTTAAGTTCAAAGTTGGGTGAAAAAAGGATGAAATTCTTTGACATTGACAACTTTTTGCAATTCAAATCAGTTTTCCATTTTGATTCAATGTCATCGCATAGAATTTTCTTGTTAAAATGAAGTAGAAACAACGTTGATTCAATCAGTTTTTGCCCAGTGGAAAACAACTATTTGTGATGTACTGTGTAAACACTGAAAGTTACAGTGGCTTGCGAAAGTATTCACCCCCTTGGCATTTTTCCTATTTTGTTGCCTTACAACCTGGAATTAAAATAGATTTATGGGGGGTTTGTATCATTTGATTTACACAACATGCCGATCACTTTGAAGATGCTAAATATATATTTTTTGTCAAACAAACAAGAACAGAAAAAAAACTGAAAACTTGAGCGTGCATAACTATTCACGCCCCCAAAATCAATACTTTGTAGAGCGACCTTTTGCAGTAATTACAGCTGCAAGTCTCTTGGGGTATGTCTCTACAAGATTGGCACATCTAGCCACTGGAATTTTTGCCCATTCTTCAAGGCAAAACTGCTCCAGCTCCTTCAAGTTGGATGGGTTCCGCTGGTGTACAGCAATCTTGAAGTCATACCACAGATTCTCAATTGGATTGAGGTCTGGGCTTTGAATAGGCCATTCCAAGACATTTAAATGTTCCCCCTTAAATCACTCGAGTGTTGCTTTAGCAGAATGCTTAGGGTCATTGTCCTGCTGGAAGGTGAACCTCCGTCCCAGTCTCAAATCTCTGGAAGATTGAAACAGGTTTCCCTCAAGAAATTCCCTGTATTTAGCGCCATCCATCATTTCTTCAATTCTGAACAGTTTCCTAGTCCCTGCTGATGAAAAACATCCCCACAGCATGATGCTGCCACCACCATGCTTCACTGTGGGGATGGTGTTCTTGGGGTGATGGGAGGTGTTGGGTTTGTGCTAGACATTTTCCTTGATGGCCAAAAAGCTCAATTTTGACCAGTGTAACTTCTTCCATATGTTTAAGGAGTCTCCCATATGCCATTTGGCAAATACCATGTTTTTTCTTGAAGCAATGGCTTTTTCTGGCCGCTCTTCTGTAAAGCTCATCTCTGTGGAGTGTAGAGCTTAATGTGGTCCTATGGACAGATAATTCAATCTCCGCTGTGGCGCTTTGCAGCTCCTTCAGTGTTACCTTTGGTCTCTTTGTTGCCTCTCTAATTCCCTCCTTGCCTGGTCTGTAAGTTTTGGTGGGCTGCCCTCTCTTGGCAGGTTTGCTGTGGTAAAATATTCTTTCCATGTTTTTAATAATGGATTTAATGGTGTACCATGGGATGTTCAAAGTTTCGTATCTTTTTTTATAACCCAACCCTGATCTGTACTTCCCCAAAACTTTGTTCCTGACCTGTTTGGAGAGCTCATTGGTCTTCATGGTGCCGCTTGCTTGGTGGTGCCCCTTGCTTAGTGGTGTTGCAGACTCTGGGGCCTTTCAGAACAGGTGTATATATACTGAGATCATAGATTGAGCACAGGTGGACTTTATTTTACCAAGTATGTGATTTCTGAAGGTAATTGGTTGCACCAGATCTTATTTAGAGGCTTCATAGTAAAGCGGATGAATACATATGAACGCACCACTTTTCATTTTTTTTTCTTTTCGTTTCACTTCACCAATTTGGACTATTTTGTGTGTGTTCATTATATGAGATCCAAATAAAAATATTTTTAAATTACAGATTGTAATGCAACAAAATTGGAAAAATGCCAAGGGGGAAGAATACTTTTGCAAGGCACTGTATGTATGTAATGTTTACTTTATTGGCACATAATCCTTGCCTTCTGTTATGTCTCCTGTTTTGTTGAGCTATTATAAGGAGAAATGTCAGCCATAGTATGGAGCAAATGCTCCACGGTTCAAATCAGATGGTTGTATGCTAAGACGACTGTTCATGCGTTCCTTTGATTATAGCCTACACATGGTCATGTAAGAGATGAAAAGAAAAGTAGGCAGTACAAGAGTTTTACCCTACCTTTAACCATTCTGCTAACCCTAATGCCTTATATTATGACCAAAAAGCAAATTTCTGTTTTCATACATTTTTACAATATAGTCTATTTTGACTTTGCAGCTGGCCTATCTAAGGGGAAATCGCTCACTTCTGCCTCCAGGACAAGAATCCTGACAATAAACGTCAATCTAAGAAAATTTGAGACTTTGCAGACAGTGCAGACATCTCAGTGTTTAGTTCGGTCTTGAAATGGAATATTTTGGAATAGGCATGACTGTCTACTGTACTGGCCTACTGTAAAAATGTATTTTATATATATATATATATATATATATATATATATATACAATATCTGTCAAAAGTTTGGACAAACCTACTCATTCCTGGGTATTTTTTTTGTATAACTTGTTAAAACATTTCTAGGCAATTTAATTGTGATGGCAAATGACACAGTTCAAACGTAAAATAGCAAACCACCAGACAGCTTTGGGAAACAGAAAGGTCAAGCACCAACTGTTTTGTCAACATTCATTTTCATCAAAGTGAGTCAAGTTTGTAGTAACTGTTAAACATGTAATGAGAATGTAACAGTCAGCCTTGGCAGCACACTATTTATAGAAATTATTAATCATGGCATGCCAATTACTACTATTACAGATGCCATATCTTAATTTAAGCCAGTTTCACACAGCAGGAAAATAAATCCTGCAGCAACAGCAAATGTAAATTGTTACGTGCATTATAATTAATGGACATTTTCTTTGTAGGGTTCATATTTTTTCGTTAGGGCAAATCAAGTCTGACGATTTAAAGAGGAAATTACAAACTTTAGAAGCCTCTTTATACCTTGGATACACTACAAGTTTGCATTTCCTGCGGTGCAGGAAAATTCCTGCAACACAGGATGATCAAATTAAGATACAGCATCTGTATTTGTTGGTATCATGTATATCAGGGGTATTCAAATATTACCCTACGAGGTCCAGAGCCTGCTGGTTTTCTGTTCTACCTAATAATTAATTGCACCCACATGGTGTCCCAGGTCTAAATCAGTCGCTGATTAGAGGAGGGAAATGAAAGGAAATAAAGCAGCTGAACTGGCTTCGAGGACCAGATTTGAATTTGAGGGCTCTATACACGGATTCTAAACGTTTTCGAACTTCAGAAAGTTTGAAACAATCCCTTGGATGCTCGCACATAGCTCGCCCATAATTCCTGATTACATTTTTGATCGACACTACAAGTTACAGAGGGAGATGGAAGAGAGTGTAGAAGCCAACCTTAGCTCTGAAACTATAATCTTACAGACTCCCAGCTGCTAGTATTGATAACGGGCATGTCTTGTTTGTCACGTGTGGCTGATATCACAGTGTGCGCTTTATGGCAAGAAAAGCAACATAGCCTTGACATCAGCTCTGGTTATATCTCTGTTTTGCTTGTCACTCTGGGCTAAACTAAAATAGAAGCCTCTCTGCTGGGGCAGCCTGGAGTCTCATGAGCAACCGACATCCTAAAACACAGGTAACAGAGTAAGGGCTAAGGTAAGGGACATGTGAAAATAATATGTACCTGTCCAGCAGCAACATAAGTTTCCTTTATTCACTTCAGTACTGATCAAGTCAGAATTATTTGCATCATAAAGCCGTCCGAGGTTGTACATGAATTGATGTAGTATCTGTTGTTTTGTCAGAAAAATCAAGTGAGAGGTGCGCTTAAAAAATGATGAAATATTGATATATGAAATATCCTCTTCCTGTTTGTAATGTAGACCAAGCCAATTAAATGTTCTAATAGTCTGTTTACATGATTTCTGTACTAGAGGGCAGTGGTGGAAAAAGTAACCAAGTAACCAACTTTTACTTGACTAAATGTAATAATACCTTAACAGAAAATGACTCAAGTAAATGTGAAAGTCACCCAGTAAAATACTACTTGAGTAAAAGTCTAGAATTATTTGCTTTTGAATTTAGTTAAGTATCAAAAGTATTTGCTAAAATATAATATTACATCCAAAAACTGTATTTTGGTATTAGTTTCATTAGTCCATGGTTGACATAGTCTTAAAAGCTAAGCCTGTGTCCTATTAAGAAGGAAACAGAGCACATGGGGCAGCAGGTAACCTAGTGGTTAGAGCGTTGGACTTGTAACCGAAAGGTTGCAAGATTAAATCCCTGAGCTGACAAGGTTCTGTTGTTCTGCCCCTGAACAATGCAGTTAACCCACTGTTCCTAGGCTGTCATTGAAAATAAGAATTTATTCTTAACTGACTTGCCTAGTTAAATAAAGGTCAAATGAAAAAACATGATTACAGCGTAACATTACATCACCTAATTTAATGTTCTCTCAAAAGTATTATTATTTTTTTTTCAACTTGGGATTGTAGACTCAAATAAAGCATTTACACTCATTTACACTTAAACACTTATTAATACACAATACCCCAAACTGGATAAAGCAGTGGTGTAAAGCACTTAAGTAAAATATACTTTAAAGTACTCCTTAAAAGTAGTTTTTTGGGGATATCTGTCATTACTATTTATGCTTTTGACAACTTTTACTTTTACTTCACTATATTCCTAAAACAATCATGTACTTTTTACTCCATGCATTTTCCCTGACACCCAAAACTACTCTTAACATTTTGAATGATTAGCAGCACAGGAAAATGGTCCAATTCAATCACTTATCAAGAGAACATCCCTGGTCATCCCTACTGCCTCTGATCTGGCAGGACTCATTAGTCCATTGTTGACAGAGTCCCAACATGTTTTGTTTGTCACCAATAAAATGTTCAAGATATATGACTTTCAAAATACATAAATTTACTTTACAGCATAATTTTTTACATAAAGCTGGCCATCTCCACATCCTCCCATTATCATTGTACAGCTAAACATCCATACTGATAGAAGTGGGTCGAGCTTTTGATGTAAATGCATTCCTGGAGGATGACAGTATTTGCACTGCTAGGTTTGGTGCCAGAGGTTTCTCCTACCACCCTAATGTAAATGCCAACTCCAAACTACAGTATCTGTGAACCAGGGGTGTTGCCTTGGCTACCCACCTGAGAACTGCCTGAGAACTGACACACACAGCCAAATAAAATGAATCCATTAGCTTTATTCCAACAAACTTTGTTTGACAACAACTTTGCCCTAACTGACTAAAATGATTATCCTCATAGCCTAATCCTATTAATAGGTTTCTCCTGACATTATAATGTATGTCATCTACATATTTCAATGGTCATTAGGATCATTTTTTTTTTTTTTTTTTAAGAATATTGAAAAATCTATATTTTATTGCTCTGCCTGTCCATTTCCCATGGTGACAGGCTATTTGAGAACGGCCATTCAAACCGCTCATATCCTTTGGGAGCACAAGGAAACAGAATGCTCAAATTAAATTAGCAGATGCAAGTATGAAATGCAGCCAGAGATTAGTCTCGACAGCTGTCATCTTACCCTATACCTGCAACCTAGCCTGACAGGCTCCAGAGCATGAGCTTCGTTACAACTGGAAGCATCTCGATTACATTTGAAATGAGATTGTGGATAAAGATACAGCCCAGAGTTCACCCCATGTTTTAGCATGGTTTAGCGTGGTCTTGCATTGCTCTTTAGCATATAACAGTAGTTAAAATGTTTCACTATGTGGGCCATTTTAACTGATTGTTTTGTACTTTGGTTCAAAACACAAAACCTAATTTCTGCTCCGTACTAAGCTTGACTTATTAATAAGAAAGTCGAATGAATGGGCTGCTGCACACCCACTGGGCACAAACGTCAATTCAACATCTATTCCACGTTGGTTCGGCATAATTTCATTGTGATGATGTGGAAACAACGTTGATTCAACCAGTGTGTGCCCAGTGGGCAGTCACTATGGGAGCTCTTTATAGAGCACCCGGTTAAATTGTGAATAAGCATCCAACAAAAAATTCTCTAAATGGTTAAACTAGTGAGAAATATCTGTGATTATTGAAAACCTCTGTGAGTTTGCTTAGTTTACTATCATCCTAAATTAAGATGTCAAATAATTTTGCTATATCTAATTAATTTATGTTACTCTACTGTCCTTGATGAGGACAGTTTGTGTTACTACATTACACAAGCTGACGTTTTGACCATGTTTAAAGAGAGCATACAACCCAAACGTTCTGCCCCCCCCCCCCCTGTTCTATTGATTTCAATGTGTAATTATATGTGTCACACCTCGATCTGTTTCACTTGTCCTTGTGATTGTCTCCACACCCTCCGGGTGTCACCCATCTTCCCTTTTACCCTCAGTGTATTTATATCTGTGTTCTCTGTTTTCTGCTGCCAGTTCGTTTTGTCTTGACAAGTCAACCAGCGTGTTTTTCCGTGCTCTTGCTTTTTCCAAGTCGCTGTTCTTCTTGTCGTACCGGTTCTGACATTGAGCCTGTCTGCCACTCTGTACTTCCTGGACTCTGACCTGGTTGAAGATCTCTTGCCTGCCCCTTGTTTTATAATAAATATCAGAGACTTCGTGTCTGCCTCCGGGTCTCGCCCTGTATCATATGTATTATATGAGTGATGAGCAAAACAGTGTTGTGTTACACTTACCTTGTTGGCGACCCACTTCAATCAAAATGCAACACTTCAAAATGTAGCTGGCTGTCTTCTACAAGTTGTCCTCTACCAGTGATATACATATTTTTCCCAGACGCCGTGTGTTTTATCAGCTGTGCTAGTGGTATTGCCCTTAATCAGGTAAAAACTGCGATGGATTGATCTTGATGATATACCAGAAATCACCAAATCGCATTTGCCCTGCCTATTATTAATGCATCACAACCATACAACCTTCTGTGCTTCAACAATACAAATTAGGACTCACCATAGCATGAGATCTATGATCAACTGATCAATGAGAGTGTCGTGCAGTTCCCACTGCCCGACCATGACAATAAAGAACATCACAGTGTGCTTCATCTGGGCCAAACATGAACAGTGGGGGGTTACTACAGTTTGATCTTGCCATCTCAACTTTGTGGTTGCAACACATCAAGGTCATAATGAATGATTATGTGCCAGTAGATATACTGAGAGAGTGAGGAGAGGAGAGGGATCCTAAGGTTCTCCTTCATCAGCGTCCCCTTGTATTATTTTACAGAACTCAGAAGGTCTTGCTGAGGATGTGGCATTGATTGTTATTCTGTCTTTGACTTCTCCAGAATCTGTCAACATTCAGCTGGGCCTTCTGCCGAGAGCGGTGAGACGGCCGTTGTGAATTCTGGAGTTGCCATGTACCCATCTGTCATTATGTTTACTTTCCTCATGTTTTTCATCCCGTTGTTTTGTTGTTGATTCTGAGTTGTTGTCACGTTCTGACCTTTATTTCCGTTGTTTTGTATTTATTTAGTATGGTCAGGGCGTGAGTTGGGTGGGCAGTCTATGTTTGTTTTTCTATGTTTTGGGGCATTTCTATGTTTTCGGCCTAGTATGGTTCTCAATCAGAGGCAGGTGTCATTAGTTGTCTCTGATTGAGAATCATACTTAGGTAGCATGGGTTGCACTGTTTGTTTGTGGGTGATTGTCTATGTTGATGGCTTGTTTCAGCACAGGTCTCATTTTGTAGCTTCACGGTCGAATTTGGTTTATTGTTTTTGTTACTCGTTTGTATAGTGTTCAGTCTTTCTTGATTAAAGATTTGCCATGGACACTTACCACGCCGCGTATTGGTCCTCGGATCCATCTCGTCTCTCCTCTTCAGATGAAGAGGAGGACGGCCGTGACAGAATCACCCACCAACCAAGGACCAAGCGGCGTGGTAGAAAACAGCGACGACAGCAGCAGCAGCAGCAGCAGCAACAACAGCGGCCGGTATCACAGGACTCCTGGACATGGGAGGAGATACTGAACGGAGAGGGACCCTGGGCACAGGCTGGGGAATATCGCCGCCCCAAAGCAGAGCTGGAGGCAGCGAAAGCTGAGCGGCGGCGATATGAGGAGGCAGCACGGCAGTGCGACAGGTACGAGAGACAGCCCCAAAAAAAAATTGGGGGGGGGCACACGAGGGGTGGAGCTAAGCCAGGTAGCAGACCTGCGCTCACTCCTCGTGCTTATTATAAGCAGCGAGATACTGGGCAGGCACCGTGTTATGCGGTTAAGCGCACGGTGTCGCCAGTACGTGCCCATAGCCCGGTGCGCTATGGGACAGCCCCCCGAGAGTGTCATGCGAGTGCGGGCATCGAGCCAGGGCGTATGGTGCCTGCTCAGCGGGTCTGGTCGCCGGTACGCAGTTTTGGCCCAGGGTATCCTGCGCCGGCTCTGCGTGCTGTGTCTCCGGGGCGCTGGGAGGGTGCAGTGCGTCCTCTGCCCGCGCTCCGCTCGTGCCGGGCGAATGTGGGAATGGAGCCGAAGGGAGAGGTGCGTGTAGTAAGCACTAGATCTCCCGTGCTTACCCACAGCCCGGTTCAACCTGTGCCTGCACTCTGGACGGTCCGGGCTAGAGTGGTTATCCAGCCTGGGGAAGTGGTGCCAAGGTTGCGCACCAGAGCTCCAGTGCTCCCCCACAGCCCGGTCTTTCAGGTGCCTCCTCTTAACCCCAAGCCTCCTGAAGGTCTTCCCAGCCTGGTGGTTCCTGTGGCAGCCCCACGCACCAGGCTGTCTCTCTGTCTCCTCCCTGCAGGTGGTCCTGTCTGTCCGGCGCCGCTGCCGGAGTCTCCCGCCTGTCCGGCGCCGCTGCCGGAGTCTCCCGCCTGTCCGGCGCCTCTGCCGGAGTCTCCCGCCTGTCCGGCGCCTCTGCCGGAGTCTCCCGCCTGTCCGGCGCCTCTGCCGGAGTCTCCCGCCTATCCGGCGCCTCTGCCGGAGCCTCCCGCCTGTCCGGCTCTTCTGCCGGAGCCTCCCGCCTGTCCGGCTCTTCTGCCGGAGCCTCCCGCCTGTCCGGCTCTTCTGCCGGAGCCTCCCGCCTGTCCGGCGCCTCTGCCGGAGCCTCCCGCCTGTCCGGCGCCTCTGCCGGAGCCTCCCGCCTGTCCGGCGCCGCTGCCGGAGCCTCCCGCCTGTCCGGCGCCTCTGCCGGAGCCTCCCGCCTGTCCGGCGCCTCTGCCGGAGCCTCCCGCCTGTCCGGCGCCTCTGCCGGAGCCTCCCGCCTGTCCGGCGCCTCTGCCGGAGCCTCCCGCCTGTCCGGCGCCTCTGCCGGAGCCTCCCGCCTGTCCGGCGCCTCTGCCGGAGCCTCCCGCCTGTCCGGCTCTTCTGCCGGAGCCTCCCGCCTGTCCGGCTCTTCTGCCGGAGCCTCCCGCCTGTCCGGCGCCTCTGCCGGAGCCTCCCGCCTGTCCGGCGCCTCTGCCGGAGCCTCCCGCCTGTCCGGCGCCGCTGCCGGAGCCTCCCGCCTGTCCGGCGCCGCTGCCGGAGCCTCCCGCCTGCCCGGCGCCGCTGCCGGAGCCTCCCGCCTGCCCGGCGCCGCTGCCGGAGCCTCCCGCCTGCCCGGCGCCGCTGCCGGAGCCTCCCGCCTGCCCGGCGCCGCTGCCGGAGCCTCCCGCCTGCCCGGCGCCGCTGCCGGAGCCCCCCGCCTGTCCGGCGCCGCTGCCGGAGCCTCCCGCCTGCCCGGCGCCGCTGCCGGAGCCCCCCGCCTGTCCGGCGCCGCTGCCTCTCTGTCCCGAGCAGCTGCCTCTCTGTCCCGAGCAGCTGTCTCTCTGTCCCGAGCAGCTGTCTCTCTGTCCCGAGCAGCTGTCTCTCTGTCCCGAGCAGCTGTCTCTCTGTCCCGAGCAGCTGTCTCTCTGTCCCGAGCAGCTGTCCCTCTGTCCAGTGGGGTCATTGAGAGGGGTGGTCATGCTGAGAAAGCTACGGAGGCGGACAATAAGGCGGACTAAGACAATGATGAGGTGGGGTCCGCGTCCCGCGCCAGAGCCGCCACCGCGGACAGACGCCCACCCAGACCCTCCCCTATAGGTCAAGGTTTTGCGGCCGGAGTCCGCACCTTTGGGGGGGGGTACTGTCACGTTCTGACCTTTATTTCCGTTGTTTTGTATTTATTTAGTATGGTCAGGGCGTGAGTTGGGTGGGCAGTCTATGTTTGTTTTTCTATGTTTTGGGGCATTTCTATGTTTTCGGCCTAGTATGGTTCTCAATCAGAGGCAGGTGTCATTAGTTGTCTCTGATTGAGAATCATACTTAGGTAGCATGGGTTGCACTGTTTGTTTGTGGGTGATTGTCTATGTTGATGGCTTGTTTCAGCACAGGTCTCATTTTGTAGCTTCACGGTCGAATTTGGTTTATTGTTTTTGTTACTCGTTTGTATAGTGTTCAGTCTTTCTTGATTAAAGATTTGCCATGGACACTTACCACGCCGCGTATTGGTCCTCGGATCCATCTCGTCTCTCCTCTTCAGATGAAGAGGAGGACGGCCGTGACAGTTGTTCTGGCCTGCGGAAGGCATACGGCTGGTCAGTGGGGGCTTGGGAAATGCATATGGCCTTAAAGATATAATTTACTTTAATTAATGAAATCAATCTTAGCTCGCTGTCAGCTCCTGGTAAACATCTGGCAGGAGATCTGAGCCCCTGTTGTTCAAAACTGGCCCCGCAGAGTAAAAGCCGGGGGATATTGAGGCTCGGAAGAGATCTGTCTGGCCCCTTGGGCTTCTGTTTAGCCCAGTGGCAGGGGCATCAAAACCACACACCCCTTTTCCCCATGCTCTAACTGCACAGTGTAGAGCCAGGCCAGGCACTATATTCATTTTTATATTACAGTAAGAATCCTCTGTGTCTCTGAAAGTGGTGTGTACTGTATTATACATGAACTGCTACTCCCTGATTTGCTGCACGGTCACTCAATATTTTGTTGGAATTTGCATGTATAGACTAGACAGGGTGACATTCTTCTTACATTTTTTTTTTGTCATTTAGCAGAATGAACCCACAACCCTAAACGTTGCAAGCACCATGCTCTATGAACCGAACCGCACAGGACTCTTTTCTGCGAGTCCACAAAGGCCTGGCTATTTTATGTATGTCACCCTAAGTGGAGGGGAGTCACGGCGATGAGAAAGGATGCATCAGAGAGCGAACTTCACAGCAAAACCATGACTGGACCACAATAACACACAAAACAAGCTACAGATAACACTGAATTAAACATTGTATTTAAAATCAACAAAGGCCAGAGATGTGTGGTTCACTCTTATTCTGTGGTATGCACAAAACAGCATTCTCAGTGCACAAAAGAAGCTTCACAGTGGACACCTGACTGAGCTGATTGCCAGCGTTGTTGTCTTTGAATGGCATTAATGAAAGGCCCACCTAGCCACTCTTAACGGGGCCTCATGGGAGAAGTGACTTAGTCGTCATACCTTTTATAGAAATGTTCAGATCTTTATTCGCTCTGTGTGATTCACTGTAACGGTGTTCTTTCTATTCATAAAAATGTTTTTGGCCCAGTCCATGATTATTTTGAAGAAAAAAAACGGCTTTTTGAATGATGTGAGCCACCATGTGGCTTCATTCCGTTCTTTTCGAAGTACTCTGATTCATAGCACACAGGATAATGATGATTAACCATTCAGTGTTATTTCCATGTGGAGGAATGTGCAGTGTTATACAAAGCAGTCATACCATCATGCATGGCTTTCTATTTACCAAAGATCTCAGTTCCCTTTAAACTGTTTTGTATGTTCACAGTGGTGTGATGGTGATTAAAAAAAAGATTAGCCATGCTGATAGTGAACAGGTTGATATTGATTAAGCAGTGTGGAGTAGGCGTCATGCTTGGAAATGTCGGAATATTGTTTCTCTTTAAATGAGTGCAGTTTTTCCTCACCTCTGACCTGTGGAGCAGTTACACTGACCTCAGTGTGACCCAGGGTCAAGGAAAGACACAGTGTATTAACACAGTATAGATGAGCTCACACTGGGATTTACTGCTACTTCACTGGGGATGGTTAGATGCCTCAAATGGTCCTGCTGCAAACCAGCCTCTGGGTTCCTACATCAATTCAGCCATCTTAGACACTGCACGACATACCAAGGCAGTTTGTTTACTAATGTGTGAGTCATCCAGCTTGCATTTGGCTTTTAAGGAAACAGTCTCTAATTGCTTTAATGAGTGACAACAACAAAAAAGCAAGCAGAATGTGAAAGGAAGACAGGGTCTTCTTCTAAATCAGGCACGGTGAGCCATCTTTCTAAACGGGCCTAAACAAGTGTCCATCTATAGATTTTTCCCCTGAAAAGATTTAATCAGATATCTGCCGAGATTCTGAAAGAACAAAACGCTCTACTTAACCCCATTGTCACACATTTCAGTGGTCAAAGATTACATAATGAGTAACAGATAGCACAGTAAGGGCTCTATTCAATCCGTAGCGGTGAAGATCCCATTTATAGTACAATTGAAGGCAATGTTCCCGCAGTTGCGGTAAACATTGCATATGTTACCTCAATTGGAAATTACCTGTACATTTTAATACGGATGGTCCACAGTACTTCGGCGATATGGTTGAATTCAGCCCTAAGAGTAGAGATAGGCATACTTGTTCTAAATAGCCACATTCTATTGCAAAACTCATATCTGGTTGTATCACACATTATCACTACTGTAAAACCCAAAATAACTCAACCGTAATTACATTCTATTCTAGTAGTATTCATGCTTCTCATTACCATATTGCTGTAGGGAGTGGAATGGTCAATTAGAGTGACGATTAAATGTATTGGATGTATTTATAGTGTACAACTGCAAAACATGCTTTAATACAACGAGCACAACAACGTTACGATGAAGTATCAGCCATTGGAAACTAATTCCTTGGAAAATCACCTTGTATTGTTATTTGAAGTACTATTAGGGTCGTTATGCTCCTGTACACCTTGTTCCTCACTAGGCATAGCCAAGGAGAGTTAGAGACGTTATGTAAATCTCTGAATTGTTCATATTTTATGCATTCTGTGACTCAGGACCCCCCCTAAGTGTGTGTGTGTGTGTGTGTGTGTGTGTGTGTGTGTGTGTGTGTGTGTGTGTGTGTGTGTGTGTGTGTGTGTGTGCATGCATGTGTGTGTGCGCGTGCGTGTGTGTGTGTGTGTGTAAGGAGTACAGTGTAGAGAGGTTTTCATTGAACCTCGTTACTATGCTAAGGGTGCAAGCGGATTTGCAAACAGCCTCTCCTTCCCTGCATGTGCTGTGTGCCTCAGACATAACTCACCAAACGCTAATTACACCCCCTTCCACCAAAGGCACAGTGAGAGGTTCCACCTGCTGTGGAAACCTCTCCCTGACCTACCTTGGAAAAAGCCCCTCTGCACAACCCTCCATTCATCCATGGAATAATGAAATATAATACAAAGAATGGAACAAATGAGGGAGTTCTGAGAATAGAAAAAGACCCTCACATTTCATACCATTACACCCACATAACCTTAATTGGACTTTGATGTTGCTGCCGGCTCACAGGAAATGGTACCCTCGCCAGTGCTACTGGGAATAAGTTGAAATGTATCACAGATGATTGGGCGACCACCTGTGTAATACTCTTAGGTAATTGAAATTGAGGATATGTTCTCACTGGGGTATTTATTTCCTCCCAAAAAAGGAAGACATCCAAGTTAACTTTTTGAAATAACTTTTGCAAAGCAAGTACTTTTAAATATGTCCTGCTGAGAAGTGGATTACCTTATTGATTGGTTCATTATTACTCACGCAGTATCAAAGCGGAACGTGATGGAGTGAACTCCCCCCCCCCCACGCCATCTTTGAGTTTAAAATAATATATTACAATATTTCCTGAATTAGAAACGCTTATTGAAGAATCACTGCATTAGTAGAATAGCTGTGGGGCATGTTCCTTCATCACAAGATAATTACATTTTACACCTTACCTTAGGGGACATAGCATTTACATCAGCACATATTCTTTTGGACGTGTGATTCATCCAACTAAAGATAACGCACACATACCTGGAACATTCCAATCCCGTCCTCAGTACAGGCATACACACCAGTTGGAGGCTGCTTAGGGGAGGACGGCTCATAATAATGGCTGGAAAGGAGCGAATGGAATGGCATCAAACGCATGGAAACCATGTGTTGGATGTGCTTGATACCATCCCACTCGTTCCAGCCGTTACCACAAGCCTGTCCTCCCCAATTAAGGTGCTACCAACCTCCTGTGATACACACACGCCATACTCTGTATGTATGGCACCTGGCAACGTGTTATTTGCATACATTCATTGTCTGTATATTTGGATTCAGCTACAGTCTATGCATCTCAAATGATCATCTGTAGCTCGTGTTGGCACTGTCAGAGATATGTCAGTCCAACATCTGTACAGGTGACTATTTGCGAGGAAAACATCTTCAAACAATGTGCACCAGTGACATTTTAATTGGATGCAGCTGAATTAGCTGGAGGGTGATTGAGCAAAATGTTGATGTTGTCTTGCTTTGCACATTATATACATGTGTTGGGGGGGCTTTAGTTTTATTTTGGTGACTGCATAGCGGTAAGCTGATGCACTCGCTGCCAGGTTTTGGAAAGTTAAAATGGTTTGGAACCCGTCCCAAAGTGCTGTGTCACATGTTGCTCAGGTAAGTGCCACCCGTACGAGCTGCTGTATGCGCTCTCCTGCCTTTGGAAAACAATGGCTCGTCTCGTACAATGACGTTCTTGTCTTTATGATATGAAACCCCTTTAAGTGGGGCAAAATCTGTTTTCACCTTAAAGTGCAATCTCAGTGTGGTAAGCATCAAATCTGCCGAGACAAAATTGTCTTTTTGTGTAATGCCTCATTGCAAATCCGTGATGTTCGACGCAAAACAAAAAAAACATGTTCAAGCCGACGAGGGAACACATCTGATAGGATATTTATGAGGTGTGAGTGACAGGCACTGTGAGATCAGTTCTTCCAAGCTCAATCACACAAACACATGCACGCATAAGCATAAACACAAGAACACAAAAGCCTACACCTTGCTGCGGAATATGAGACAGACTGCATGGATTTTCTGCTTTGACAACTGTTTCATGATATTTGACAAACTTTCCATAATATGGCAGTATGCCATATGCCCCCGCATGCCGCAGAGGCAAATGATGCTGCATACATTACAGGAAGTGGGATTTGAAAATGGGACATGTGATTAATAAAATAAAATGTCATAGAGAGAGTACAATCTGATACTGGTCAAGTTGGTCTCAACCTCTTTTTTTTCTTTTTTTAAACATTTTAGCCATCTAACAGACTCCCATCCAGAGCGAACCACAGAAGCAACCAGGGTCAACGCCCTGCTCAAGGGCACGTTGACAGATCTCCCACAAAAAACGGGGACCCGTACCAGCGACCTATCAGTCACCGGCCCAAGCTCCCAACTGCCAGACCACCAGCATTCCAAGATCCCTCCCACAGTTCCCCTCACCCATTCGAGACCCCCCCACCGCCCCCACAGTCCCCCCTAGAAAATTTGAATTAAATAACTCCTTACCCCACGGTCAAGAACCCCTCCAACAACCAACAAAGTAAACAAAAGAGAAAAAAGACAAAGGAAAAACAGAAAACAACCATGCAAAAAACAAAAGACACCAAGGACAACAAAAATCATACCAGCAAGGACAATGGAACATGTTTGAGTGTATGTCCGTGTATGTGCAGGTGTGTGCATTTTAATGAGAGTGTATGTATATTCATGTGTACAAACACCTGCATGGCATCAGCCTCGGGCAAACAGGCATTAAACATAAGAATGAGTGTGAGTTTTGCCACAACCCGGCTCGTGGGAATTGACAAAGAGCTCTTATAGGACCAGGCCACAAATAATAATATAATAACAATCAATAATTTTGCTCTTTATTTAACCATCTTACGTATAAAACCTTATTTGTTCATCATAAATGGTGAATAACTCACCACAGGTTAATGAGAAGGGTGTGCTTAAAAGGATGCTCATAACTTTGCAATGTTGGGTTGTATTGGAGAGAGTCTCAGTCTTAAATCATTTTCCACACAGTTCATGCTAGTGAGGGCCGAGAATCCACTCTCACATAGGTACAGTAAGTGGTTGCAAATGGCATCAGTGTCTTAATAGCGCAATTTGCCAAGGCAGTGGCTTCTGATTAAATCCAATTTTCACAGAACCGCTTGTAGCAATTTCAATGAGGCTCTCTTGTTCCGATATCGGTAAGTGGACTGGAGGCAGTTGTTTGTGTCGTCCGTTTCGGGAAAGAACCTGCGCAATTGCGCACCCAGCTCACTCAGGTGCTTCACTATATCACATTTGACGTTGTCCGTAAGATTGAGTTCATTTGCACACAAAAAATCATACAATGATGGAAGACCTGTGTGTGGTCCTTGTTAATGCAGACAGACAAGATCCCCAACTTCTTAATCATAGCCTCAATTTTGTCCCGCACATTGAATATAGTTGCAGAAAGTCCGTGTATTCCTAGATTCAGATCATCCAAGCGAGAAAAGAAACCTGTCATCATGCAAGCAGTCAGACAAGTGACAATTATGGTCAGTAAAGAAAACTTTAAGCTCGTCTCTCAATTTGAAAAAAAAAAATGTAAATACTTTGCCCCTTGATAATCAGCGTACGTATGTTGTAAAAGCGCCCCATATCATTGCATAAAAAAACCCACAAGAGTTCAGGGGCCTTGCTTTAACAAAGTTAACCATTTTCACTGACCTGTTGTCTGATGCAGCACTCCCGAGAGGACATGTTTATCCCCTCTCCTATGTGGAGACCGAGGCCATGGAGACCTACAGGAGAGTCTCATCTCCACGGAGGGAGTGGAGATGGAGGAGCAATGCGTCAGCACAGTCAAGTCATGGCCGTGAAAGCAGTCCAGCGATTCCTGGGGTTCGCCAACTATTTTCAGAGGCTCATCCGGGGCTTCATTACAGTGGTCGCGCCCCTTACCTCCCTGCTGAGAGGAGGTCCCCAGTGGCTTCGTTGGACGGCGGAGGCGGAGAGAGCGTTCGAGACTCTGAAGGCATGTTTCAACACTGCTCCTGTGTTGGCACATCCCGACCCCTCAAAACCCTTTCAAAGCTGCCACCCTGCTCTTTCCACTCCAAATTATGACGTAGAGGACCGGGAACTCTTGGCGGTCAAGAAGGCTCTGAAGGTGTGGAGGCACTGGCTGGAGGGGTCCAAACAACCTTTCCTGGTGGGGACGGACCACCGCAACCTGGAGTACATCAGGGCAGCGAAGAGGCTAAACCAGAGACAGGCCAGGTGGGATCTATTCTACACCAGGTTCCAGTTCAATATTTCCTATAGGCCAGGCTTGAGGAACGTGAAGACGGACGCCCTGTCTCGCCTCTATGACACATTGGAGAGGCAGATAGAAGAGACCCCCATCATCCCTCCATTCTGCATCATCGTGCCAGTGGTCTGGGACGTGGACACCGACATACGGCAGGCCCTCTGTAAGGAACCCGCACCTGCACAGTGCCCGGAGAATGTGCCTACATGCCCACAGGAGTGCGGGACCGCCTCCATTCCTGGGAGCACATGGAGCCTGTGTCGGGTCATCCTGGGATAGGCTCTTCCCTCGCCTACCTAACGGAGAAGTACTGGTGGCCCATCTTGGATAGGGACGTCCGGGCATACATCTCATCCTGCTCCATCTGTGCTCAGTCAAAGACACCTCCCTTATGGAAAGCTCCTTCCCCTGCCAGTTCCACAAGAACCCTGGTCTCATCTCTCAGTGGACTTTGTCACTGACCTTCCTCCCTCCCAGAGGAACACCACCATTCTCGTCGTTATGGACCGGTTTTCCAAAGCTTGTTGCCTCCTTCCTCTGCCTGGGCTTTCGTCGGCCATGCAAACCACGGAGGCTCTTTTTACACACGTCTTCCGGCACTACGGGATCCCGTAGGATATTGTGTCAGACTAACTTCACTCCTTTCCAATGCGTTTTGGGGTATCAGCTGGCGCAAGCCAGACCAAGGCCCCTGCGGTGGATGAGTGGTTTCATCGCACTGAGGAGATCTGGAATTCTGCGCACACTCGTCTCCAGCCCGCCGTGCGTCGGCACAAGGAAGAGGCCGACCGCCACCGAAGTAAGGCGCCAGTGTTCTCCCCAGGCGACCGGGTCTGGCTCTCCATCCTCCGCTTGCCCCTCCGCCTGCCATGCCGGAAGCTGAGCCCATGGTTTGTGGAGCTGTTTAACTGTCTCTGAAAAGGGGAAAATGCAGAGCGCCAAATTCAAATAAATTACTATAAAAATCTAACTTTCATTAAATCACACATGCAAGATAGCAAATTAAAGCTACACTTGTTGTGAATCCATCCAACATGTCAGATTTCCAAAACGCTTTTCGGCGAAAGCAAACAAGGCTATTATCTGAGGATAGCACCTCCGTAAACAAAGAGAGAAACCATTTTTCAACCCTGCAGGCGCGACACAAAACGCAAAAATAAAAATATAATTCATGCCTTACCTTTGACTAACATCTTTTGTTGGCACTCCAATATGTCCCATAAACATCACAAATGGTCCTTTTGTTCGATTAATTCCGTCGATATATATCCAAAATGTCAATTTATTTGGCACGTTTGATCCAGAAAAACACCGGTTCCAACTTGCAACGTGACTACAAAATATCTCAAAAGTTACCTGTAAACTTTGCCAAAACATTTCAAACTACTTTTGTAATACAACTTTAGGTATTTTTTTACGTAAATAATCGATAAAATTGAAGACGGGATGATCTGTGTTCAATACAGGAAGAAAACAAACTGTAGCATGCTTTCTGGTCACGCGCCTCTATCTAACAGTACACTTCAAGTGACCCTCGATCAAGATGGCCGTACTTCTTCATTACACAAAGGAATAACCTCAACCAATTTCTAAAGACTGTTGACATCCAGTGGAAGCGATAGGAACTGCAAGAAGGTCCCTTAGAAATCTGTTACTGTCACGGATCCCCAGTACTGCTGCTCATTCTGTTCACCAGTTCCGGAGATGGACATCACCGGCCTTCTAGGCTACACTGAACTGTGTCATTACGCACACCTGGTTACAATTCCTCACTGATTGTATTTGTATAAATGTGCCCTTTGTTTCCCCATTGGGCTGTCAATTATTGTTCCCATGTCCATTAGTCGTGTGAGTACCTATGCGTTGTCTCAGCCTGTGCCGCGTGTTTTGTGCTTTGTGCATTACCAATCTCGTCCCGTGTCGTTCTACGAGGTTTACCCTCGCTCTTTTGTTTGGGTACATCCCAGTGTCTTGTATACGTGTTTGTTTTGGGTGCATTAAAAACACAGATGATGCATTCCTGCGCCTGTTTCCAAATCCTTTATACCAGCGTGACAGTAGATCCGGTACGTGTCTCTATGGACGCAGGCCTTACTTTTTTGAACCATTTATCAATTTTCGAGCAAACAGGATGAGCAGCAGCTACGTTTGGCTAGATACAGGCCGTTATAGTGGAATTCCTGCGTGAGAGGAACGGTAAATTTGATTGGATGTTAATTATTTGACTGGGCTACCTGTATTTGACATTGTGTTGTTATTTCGCTAAACACTAGAGGGTTTAATTTGATTTTGGGCTTTGAAACGAGGCTACTCAGGCGAGAAAAAAACATCACCCAAATGTATAGCCCTGTTGGAAAATCTAAATGGACTGTTTGAAAATGTGAATCACATTTTTATTTGGCGTACCCCCGACGACATTACGCGTACCCCTGCTTGGGAATAGCCGTTCTAGAATAATGAGCATTATCTGATTCTGTTTTATCTTGAAAGCAGAGGGTTCACTAATTAGTATCTTTTGGATGCTGAGAGTGATGAAACTGAGGTCTCTGACATGGCCCTTGACGAATGGCTTAACTTGTGTTTTGATCATTGCCCCTATGCCTATACTGGTTCTGTGGCGGTCACTGTGGGAAATCAAAATGACATTTAATTTGCAGTTACATGACTAATATTTAAATTATCCGCACGCATCTGTCACAGCTTTCCGTCATCTTAATGTAATAAAACAATATAATAAAACAATATATATATAATAGTAATAATGCACCACCATGTGAGGAATGATTGTTATGAAACAGAAACATGCATACACATCATGCATAACACAAGTCAATTAAATGATTGAAAAATAATTGTACACTTTTTTTTTTAGAAGGGCTTTATCAAAATATGCTCATGGTACATACTGTAACTCAATCCTGCTTAAAAGGTATGCTCTCTGTACACGTAAGCTAAAAGAGTGAGCGTAGGAGTCAATCATATATAATCTTGGAATGCTGTTTTGGTAAGACTATGAAGTCTCAGATGATAAAAGATTAATATCATAACTAAAGCTGGGTGATGGAAGATTGACGTATACAGCTCCCTTTGAATGTCTATGTCTGTTTTGCATACAGGTTTCTGTAAATTATTTCAGAGAGCTCTGTGAAGGAGAGTTGTTTCCTTGTGGAGATGGAAGCGCCACAGTGTTGAAAGGCCATGGTAGCAGACCTTGTGCCACAGCACTAGGCCTCATCACCTCCATGTGTTATACACTCTAGTCAAAAAAGGATCATTGGGCTTAAATGATTTATTTACTTATTGGGCTCTTGTAGTTATTTATGCTTTTCAGTAGCCATATTTTTACCCCTCCCGTGCTTATCAATAATAACAAATAAACTTGTATTCCCTTTGAAGTAAACAACAACACATATGCAAACAAAGACACATCCACTCGAAACCTCATAGTAGGTATCCATTACAGCAGGTATCCATCAGAGTGTTTCTATTACAACAGGTATCCATTAGAGAAGGTTTCCATTACAGTAGGTATCCATCGGAGAATGTTTCTATTACAGCAGGTATCCATTAGAGAGTGTTTCTATTACAGTAGGTATCCATTAGAGAGTGTTTCTATTACAGCAGGTTTCCATTACAGTAGGTATCCATTACAGTAGGTATCCATTAGAGAAGGTTTCCATTACAGCAGGTTTCCATTAGAGAAGGTTTCTATTACAGCAGGTATCCATTAGAGAGTTTCTATTACAGCAGGTTTCCATTAGAGAAGGTTTCCATTAGAGAAGGTTGCTATTACAGTAGGTATCCATCAGAGAAGGTTTCCATTACAGCAGGTTTCCATTAGAGAAGGTTTCTATTACAGTAGGTATCCATCAGAGAATGTTTCTATTACAGCAGGTATCCATTAGAGAAGGTTTCTATTACAGTAGGTATCCATTGCAGCAGGTTTCCATTACAGTAGGTATCCATTGGAGAAGGTTTCCATTACAGTAGGTATCCATTAGAGAGTGTTTCTATTACATCAAGTATCCATTAGAGAGTGTTTCTATTACAGTAGGTATCCATTAGAGAAGGTTTCCATTACAGCAGGTTTCCATTAGAGAAGGTTTCTATTACAGTAGGTATCCATTAGAGAAGGTTTCCATTACAGCAGGTTTCCATTACAGCAGGTTTCCATTAGAGAAGGTTTCTATTACAGTAGGTATCCATCAGAGAATGTTTCTATTACAGCAGGTATCCATTAGAGAAGGTTTCCATTACAGTAGGTATCCATTGGAGAAGGTTTCCATTACAGTAGGTATCCATTAGAGAGTGGTTCTATTACATTAAGTATCCATTAGAGAGTGTTTCTATTACAGCAGGTATCCATTGGAGAAGGTTTCCATTACAGTAGGTATCCATTACAGCAGGTATCCATTGGAGAAGGTTTCCATTACAGTAGGTATCCATTAGAGAGTGTTTCTATTACATCAGGTATCCATTAGAGAGTGTTTATATTACAGCAGGTATCCATTGGAGAAGGTTTCTATTACAGTAGGTATCCATTAGAGAGTGTTTCTATTACATCAGGTATCCATTAGAGAGTGTTTCTATTACAGTAGGTATCCATTGGAGAAGGTTTCTATTACAGCAGGTATCCATTGGATAAGGTTTCCATTACAGTAGGTATCCATTGGAGAAGGTTTCCATTGCAGCAGGTATCCATTGCAGCAGGTTTCCATTACAGTAGGTATCCATTAGAGAGTGTTTCTATTACAGCAGGTATCCATTGGAGAAGGTTTCCATTACAGTAGGTATCCATTTGAGAAGGTTTCCATTACAGGACGTATCCATTACAGTAGGTATCCATTTGAGAAGGTTTCCATTACAGGACGTATCCATTACAGTAGGTATCCATTGCAGCAGGTTTCCATTGCAGCAGGTATCCATTGCAGCAGGTTTCCATTGCAGCAGGTATCCATTGCAGTAGGTATCCATTGCAGCAGGTTTCTATTACAGCAGGTATCCATTAGAGAAGGTTTCCATTACAGTAGGTATCCATTAGAGAAGGTTTCCATTACAGTAGGTATCCATTAGAGAAGGTTTCCATTACAGGACGTATCCATCAGAGAGTGTTTCCATTACAGCAGGTATCCATTAGAGAATGTTTCCATTACAGCAGGTATCCATTAGAGAAGGTTTCCATTACAGTAGGTATCCATTAGAGAAGGTTTCCATTACAGTAGGTATCCATTAGAGAAGGTTTCCATTACAGGACGTATCCATCAGAGAGTGTTTCCATTACAGCAGGTATCCATTAGAGAAGGTTTCCATTACAGCAGGTATCCATTAGAGAAGGTTTCCATTACAGGACGTATCCATCAGAGAGTGTTTCTATTACAGCAGGTATCCATTAGAGAAGGTTTCCATTACAGCAGGTATCCATTAGAGAAGGTTTCCATTACAGTAGGTATCCATTAGAGAAGGTTTCCATTACAGGACGTATCCATCAGAGAGTGTTTCCATTACAGCAGGTATCCATCAGAGAGTGTTTCCATTACAGCAGGTATCCATCAGAGAGTGTTTCTATTACAGCAGGTATCCATCAGAGAGTGTTTCTATTACAGCAGGTATCCATTAGAGAAGGTTTCTATTACAGTAGGTATCCATCGGAGAATGTTTCTATTACAGCAGGTATCCATTAGAGAAGGTTTCCATTACAGTAGGTATCCATTACAGCAGGTATCCATTAGAGAAGGTTTCCATTACAGTAGGTATCCATTGCAGCAGGTTTCTATTACAGCAGGTATCCATTAGAGAAGGTTTCCATTACAGTAGGTATCCATTGCAGCAGGTTTCTATTACAGCAGGTATCCATTAGAGAAGGTTTCCATTACAGTAGGTATCCATTTGAGGAGGTTTCCATTACAGGACGTATCCATTACAGTAGGTATCCATTAGAGAAGGTTTCCATTACAGTAGGTATCCATTAGAGAAGGTTTCCATTACAGTAGGTATCCATTGCCTTTATTAATAAAGATGCGTCATTCTCCTGGAAGATCCCTATCCATCTCTCTCTTCCACCATCCCTCTGTAGCCTTCTCTCTTGCAGCAGACTTCCCAGGTGGGTGGGTTATTGATTGTTGGAGGTGTTGCCTGAAGTGACAGCATCAAAATAACAGACACACAGGGTCTCCACGTCAATACCGCTTCTTCTTAGCACTTCCACTTGAGCACTTTAGTCTTACATTCAGCAAAAACAAAAAAAACATAAATATTTCCAATCGGCACTAGCATTTGCAAACCGGGAGAACGAAAACACAGATGAATAAAAATAGAGCCTCTGATGTGATCAAAGCAGAAACAGCCTACATGAAAGTAAGAGAGGTTGAACATTACTGTTTCTAGTTTAGGTTAGTTACATTTGAAGTGTCCTGGTTGTGTAGAAGTTCAAAAGACTGATGAGTGATTGAAGTAACCGCCTGGGAGCTGTGTGGAAGAGCCGGGCAGATTAGCCCAATCAGATCACGCAACCGAAATATGTTAATTCTTCCAATGAAAGGATTGCGTTACATATTTTGTAAAGCTATGCATGCTTATGATTGGACAAGACAGGTAAAAAGGAGCTTCATGTTAAACTGAATGTCCATTCGTCTCACATGGATTTCTGGTCTTTTCACATTTACGTCAAATAAAATGAAAACTCCCTTGTTACAGTTACGTTTTCTTTCTTGGTATCAGGCAAAATAGGTTGTTGACACATGTTTTTTCGTCATCGTTGGTTTTGTTTGCATGAACTGATATCCAATTGCATTCCCAAAACAAGTGTTGCACTTTAATGTCCTTAGCACTTAAATTGTCCTTTGAATAACCTGTTCGAAGAGTAAATCGGGCCATCAGATTAACAAACGAAACCTACCGTAAAGTTAGTAGATTGTATGTATCGCTATTGTCCTTGCTAATAATACCATTTATCCTAATGGGCGTTACATTTGAAAGTCTGTCAACACACCTATGAAAGAGTGCAGAGTGCTTGCGAAGATGGGTGCTGAATGGACAAACAGGTTCACCTAGAGGTCTAGAGAGGAGGGTTGAGTTAGGCTGTCCCTGTTAGAATATGCCAAGGTTCTTTAACAACTGGATTTACTGACACAAGTGACATGTCATCAAAAGATTACTGTTAAACACAACACCCTAACACAGCTGGCAGGACAGGGTAGACTGTGTGTGTGTGTGTGTGTGTGTGTGTGTGTGTGTGTGTGTGTGTGTGTGTGTGTGTGTGTGTGTGTGTGTGTGTGTGTGCGTGCGTCCGCGTTAGTTATTGTAATAGAGTAGAAGAAACCACCTACTAAGCCTTGTTTTCCCTAACATATAGTACAAGTTACTCTCTCTTCCTGATTAAATGACGCAAACATTTTATGTGATTGTTGTTCACCTGTGTCTCCAACTGAACTCTATTTGTTTCCTCGTTGTATTCAATCATGTTGACAAAAAAACACACAAAAAAAAGGAGTATAAATGCATTACAGTAGTCTATAAACATTGATCATAACAATGTGTTAAACCAATGAGGGGGGCATTCACGAGTTGGATTTGGTAAAGACCCTCCGTTTATCATCCAGATGTTTTATCAGCGTTTAATGATTACTGCAGAAACGAGCATGCATAATTAAAAGAGAGCGAGTTCTCTGAATGCTCGGGGCAGTGCAGATATGGGCTGGGGAAAAGTTGTGAGTTAATTTAGATTACCAATTAAATCTGTGTTGCCAAAGTCATGAGAGGGAGGAGAAACCAGAGGAGACATAACAGGCCTCAGAATGGAAAGAAGTAGCCCGGGCTTGTAAATAGATATATTGTTGTGCTTGTACAAGATACATAACCCTTCTGAGAAAAATGCTAAGCAAAGCAGGTTTGCTATTCAGCATTCTCCTCTCTCCAAGATCGCATAGCAGTTCAGACGTCTTTTGTCCTCGTCTTGTCGTGTCCTGTATATATATATATATTTACAACTTTTTTCACATACATTTTATTTTTATTTTCCATCAACTCATCTTCTAAACACTCTCCTGCAACCAGCTTCACCAATTTATATTTCTAAAAAATTATTATTTACCTCAGATCTGTAATCCTCCAAGAAGCTAGCCAGAAACTCCAAGAAGCTAGCCAGAAACTAGCCAGAAGCTAGCCAGGAGCTAGCCCAGAAGCTAATCCAGAAGCTAATCAGAAGCTAGTTAGCTTCTTTACTGGCAAATCGTTAGTATTCAGCTAACCACGGTTTGTGGTCTTCAGCTATCCTTTAGCTCGAAAATCTATCGCCAGTTTTGTACGGCGCAGCGCGGCTCGGAACGGAACATACCGGACCAATTTTTCTCTCCATGTCCCTGGATTTCAACTGCTCTCTGGACATTCATACCCGGATCTCACAGCTAGCTAGCTGCTATCCGTGTGACAGTCGGCTTTCGTCGATTCCGGAGCAAACATCGATTGTTCCGGTGCTAGCCAGCTCCGTCAATCACTCCTGAGTTCCATCATTCACTCCTGGGCTGCAGTCACCTATCCGGACCCGTTTCACTGCCTACGCGGAGCCCCACCGGGCCTTCACAACTGGACTGCCGACGTTATCTACCTGAAGGAGATCCGGCTGGCTCCTCTGTCGCGACGTTACCTGAACGCCCATCTGCGGCCCGCTAACCGTTAGCTGTCTTACCGGCTGCTATCTGAATAGACAATCGGACAATTTATTTATTTTTATTATTATTATGTTTTCTTCTCGGGCCTCTATAACTATTTCTATTGTTCTTATTTTTGTTGTTGTTGTGTGATTTGGATTAATCCCCTCTACCTCACGGAACCCCACTAATCTACTGACCGAACGCAAGAGGTGGCTAACAACAGACTCCATCCTATGCTAGCTTGCTACCGGTTGGCTCGGCTAGCTGTCTAAATCGCCGTGACCCTCAACCAACCTCTCCACTCACTGGACCCTTTTGATCACTCGACTAAGCATGCCTCTCCTTAATGTCAATATGTCTTGTCCATTGCTGTTCTGGTTAGTGTTTATTGGCTTATTTCACTGTAGAGCCTCTAGTCCTGCTCACTATACCTTATCCAACCTATTAGTTCCACCACCCACACATGCAATGACATCTCCTGGTTTCAATGTTTCTAGAGACAATATCTCTCTCTTCATCACTCAATACCTAGGTTTACCTCCACTGTATTCACATCCTACCTTACATTTGTCTGTACATTATACCTTGATGCTATTTTATCGCCCCCAGAAACCTCCTTTTACTCTCTGTTCCAGACGTTCTAGACGACCAATTCTTATTGCTTTTAGTCGCACCCTTATTCTACTCCTCCTATGTTCCTCTGGCGATGTAGAGGTGAATCCAGGCCCTGCAGTGCCTAGCTCCACTCCTATTCCCCAGGCGTTCTCTTTTGACGACTTCTGTAACCGTAATAGCCTTGGTTTCATGCATGTTAACATTAGAAGCCTCCTCCCTAAGTTTGTTCTATTCACTGCTTTAGCACACTCTGCCAACCCGGATGTTCTAGCTGTGTCTGAATCCTGGCTTAGGAAGACCACCAAAAATTCAGACATTTTAATTCCAAACTACAACATTTTCAGACAAGATAGAACTGCCAAAGGGGGCGGTGTTGCAATCTACTGCAAAGATAGCCTGCAGAGTTCTGTCCTACTATCCAGGTCTGTACCCAAACAATTTGAACTTCTACTTTTAAAAATCCACCTCTCTAAAAACAAGTCTCTCACCGTTTCCGCCTGCTATAGACCACCCTCTGCCCCCAGCTGTGCTCTGGACACCATATGTGAACTGATTGCCCCCCATCTATCTTCAGAGCTCATGCTGCTAGGCGACCTAAACTGGAACATGCTTAACACCCCAGCCATCCTACAATCTAAACTTGATGCCCTCAATCTCACACAAATTATCAATGAACCTACCAGGTACCTCCCCAAAGCCTTAAACATGGGCACCCTCATAGATATCATCCTAACCAACTTCCCCTCTAAATACACCTCTGCTGTCTTCAACCAAGATCTCAGCGATCACTGCCTCATTGCCTGAATCCGTAATGGGTCAGCGGTCAAACGACCTCCTCTCATCACTGTAAAACGCTCCCTGAAACACTTCAGCGAGCAGGCCTTTCTAATCGACCTGGCCGGGGTATCCTGGAAGGATATTGACCTCATCCCGTCAGTAGAGGATGCCTGGATATTTTTTTAAAATGCCTTCCTAACCATCTTAAATAAACATGCCCCATTCAAGAAATTTAGAACCAGGAACAGATATAGCCCTTGGTTCTCCCCAGACCTGACTGCCCTTAACCAACACAAAAACATCCTATGGCGTTCTGCATTAGCATCGAACAGCCCCTGTGATATGCAGCTGTTCAGGGAAGCTAGAAACCATTATACACAGGCAGTTAGAAAAGCCAAGGCTAGCTTTTTCAAGCAGAAATTTGCTTCTTGCAACACTAACTCAAAAAAGTTCTGGGACACTGTAAAGTCCATGGAGAATAAGAACACCTCCTCCCAGCTGCCCACTGCACTGAAGATAGGAAACACTGTCACCACTGATAAATCCACCATAATTGAAAATTTCAATAAGCATTTTTCTACTGCTGGCCATGCTTTCCACCTGGCTACTCCTACCCCTGTCAACAGCACTGCACCCCCAACAGCAACTCGCCCAAGCCTTCCCCATTTCTCCTTCTCCCAAATCCATTCAGCTGATGTTCTGAAAGAGCTGCAAAATCTGGACCCCTACAAATCAGCCAGGCTAGACAATCTGGACCCTTTCTTTCTAAAATTATCTGCCGAAATTGTTGCCACCCCTATTACTAGCCTGTTCAACCTCTCTTTCGTGTCGTCTGAGATTCCCAAAGATTGGAAAGCAATCTACTTCTCTGATAGAGTTCAGTGTGTCAAATCGGAGGGTCTGTTGTCCGGACCTCTGGCAGTCTCTATGGGGGTGCCACAGGGTTCAATTCTTGGACCGACTCTCTTCTCTGTATACATCAATGAGGTCGCTCTTGCTGCTGGTGAGTCTCTGATCCACCTCTACGCAGACGACACCATTCTGTATACTTCCGGCCCTTCTTTGGACACTGTGTTAACAACCCTCCAGGCAAGCTTCAATGCCATACAACTCTCCTTCCGTGGCCTCCAATTGCTCTTAAATACAAGTAAAACTAAATGCATGCTCTTCAACCGATCGCTACCTGCACCTACCCGCCTGTCCAACATCACTACTCTGGACGGCTCTGACTTAGAATACGTGGACAACTACAAATACTTAGGTGTCTTGTTAGACTGTAAACTCTCCTTCCAGAACCATATCAAACATCTCCAATCCAAAGTTAAATCTAGAATTGGCTTCCTATTTCGCAACAAAGCATCCTTCACTCATGCTGCCAAACATACCCTTGTAAAACTGACCATCCTACCAATCCTCGACTTTGGCGATGTAATTTACAAAATAGCCTCCAATACCCTACTCAACAAATTGGATGCAGTCTATCACAGTGCAATCCGTTTTGTCTCCAAAGCCCCATATACTACCCACCATTGCGACCTGTACGCTCTCGTTGGCTGGCCCTCGCTTCATACTCGTCGCCAAACCCACTGGCTCCATGTCATCTACAAGACCCTGCTAGGTAAAGTCCCCCCTTATCTCAGCTCACTGGTCACCATAGCATCTCCCACCTGTAGCACACGCTCCAGCAGGTATATCTCTCTAGTCACCCCCAAAACCAATTCTTTCTTTGGCCGCCTCTCTTTCCAGTTCTCTGCTGCCAATGACTGGAACGAACTACAAAAATCTCTGAAACTGGAAACACTTATCTCCCTCACTAGCTTTAAGCACCAACTGTCAGAGCAGCTCACAGATTACTGCACCTGTACATAGCCCACCTATAATTTAGCCCTATCAACTACCTCTTTCCCAACTGTATTTAATTTATTTATTTATTTTGCTCCTTTGCACCCCATTATTTTTATTTCTACTTTGCACATTCTTCCATTGCAAAACTACCATTCCAGTGTTTTACTTGCTATATTGTATTTACCTTGCCACCAAGGCCTTTTTTGCCTTTACCTCCCTTCTCACCTCATTTGCTCACATTGTATATAGACTTGTTTATACTTTATTATTGACTGTATGTTTGTTTTACTCCATGTGTAACTCTGTGTTGTTGTATCTGTCGAACTGCTTTGCTTTATCTTGGCCAGGTCGCAATTGTAAATGAGAACTTGTTCTCAACTTGCCTACCTGGTTAAATAAAGGTAAAATAAATAAATAAATAAATAAATAAATAAATAAATAGATATCTGATGTACAGTACCTTTCTTATCTATTTCCAATGGGCTTGACTTCTGTTAGAGGGAGTTTTTCATAAGAAAGCAAGTGGAAAATGAGGAAATGTCCAACAATGGGACATATTTATATGTTTCTGTGGTAAGGGGTGTGGAACCCACTTCTCATCAACCCCTCTCAGAGGAATGCAAGCTAACTCAACCTGTTCTGCACCCTCTGCAGTTTGTTGGAGGCTATGAGAAACCCCAACACGCTGAAAAAGAGACATGTAGAGGCCAAATCCACAGCTTCTATGAATAATGAATGAATCAAGTTGATCCGGGTCCTTTTCTTGGAACTAATTGTGTCTACAAAATACGAAAACACAAAAGCAAGTGTCTCTAAAATGACTAGGTACGTCAGCAAGCAAAATTCAAATAAAATACATTTGGAATGACATTTCCATCTATTTAGTCATACACAAATGTATAAACTTATGAAGCACTTTTAGCAACTAAGGATGTAGTGTGTACCATCTGGGAATATTAAAGACACATTTTTATAATGCATAATATACCATATGTTCTAGTTGGTAGTAAGTAATAAAACATATAATGATGTGCATGTCCCCCAAAACGTTTCCCCCAAGCCTACTTCACCAAAATTCTACAATATGTTACTTCAGACAAAACATCATATCTCCTAAATGACTGATATAAAATTAAAGCAAAAGTAACATATTTTCAGGTAAGATATTCTCATGCCTGAAGGGCAATGCAGCAGCTTGTCTTCAATGATATTCTGCTCTAGTCTGTACCAGAGATCTGTAAACAGACCACCTGACCAGCACCTCTTCTGTTCAGTGGCTGCCGATGATGAATCTGTAAATCATAAAAAACAGATTGCCTCTGCCAGCATCCGTACAGAGAAATATATTTGACCACGCCACCGCTGCCATAGCAGATGTGCTAACCCCTAGCCTGTGCATCTGTCTGGCTCTTCCCCACCTCATCCTCCATATGACAGTCCTTTGCACCGCTCCCTCTGAGATGGGAGCGCAGCTGCTGTGTCTCCCAGACAGCGGGCAGAGAGGTACATGTATGTCGTGTCCACCCACCTGTCGCCTCGCTGGGGTGATTGATCACCTTCTCAAAGGGGGAGACCAGTAACATGAAGGTTTTTAGCATGTCACAGGCATCAAAGCAGAACAATGTTGGCCCCAGCCGAGTGACCCGCCTATACAAGGCCACATGGAGAAGGAAACACTATCTTTGAACCCCGAACATCTCTGCCCTCAAGCTTGTCTGCTTTACAGCCATGCAATTGTCTGTCACAAAAATGCTAATGGTCTTACAAAAGGATGCCAATTCAACATTTCCTCAGATAAGAGATCAATGGCTAGATTCATTTTCATTTTGTTCATTTTCATGTTCGTTAGGGCAAATTTTCCACTTACAATGGCTTCAGAAAGTATTCACACCCCTTGACTTTTTCCACATTTTGTTGTGTTACAAAGTGGGATTCAAATGGATTTAATTGTAATTTTTTGTCAACAATCTACACAAAATACTAATGAAAATGTATGATAAATAAAACACTAAAATACAGTATCTTTAATATGAAATACCTAACCCCCTGAGTACATGTTAGAATCACCTTTTTGGGTAAGTCTCTAAGAGACAACCATTTTCAGATCTTGCCATATATTTTCAAACAGATTAAAGTAAAAACTGTAACTCTGCAATTCAGGAACACTTACTCGTCTTCTTGGTAAGCAGCTCCAGTGTAGATAGATTTGGCCTCGTGTTTTAGGTTATTGTCCAGCTGAAATGTGAATTAATCTCCCAGTGTCTGGTGGAAAGCAGACTGAACCAGGTTTTCCACTAGGATTTTGCTTGTGGTTAGCGCCAAACTCCCCAGTCCTTAATGATTACAAGCATACCCATAACATGATGCAGCCTTGCTTGAAAATATGGAGAGTGGTACTCAGTAATGTGCTGTATTAGATTTGCCCCCAAAATAACACTTTGAATTCAGGACAAAATGTGAATCGCTTTGCCACATTTGTTTTTGCAGTATTACTGTATTTCCTTGTTGCAAACAGGATCCATATTTTATTATGTACAGGCTTCCTTATTTTCACTATGTCAGTTAGGTTAGTATTGTGGAGTAACTACAAAGTTGTGGATCCACCCTCAGTTTTCTATCACGGCAATTGAAATTCTATAACTGTAAAAGTCACCATTGGCCTCATGGTGAAATCCTAGAGCAGTTTCCTTCCTTCCTTAGGAAGGACACCTGTATCTTTGTTGCGCCTGGGTGAATTGATACACCATCCAAAGTGTAATTAATAACTTCACCGTGCTCAAAGGGATATTCAGTGTATGCTTTCTTTGAAATTTTACTCATCTACCAATATGTGTCCTTTTTTGCAAGGCATTGGAAAACCTCGCGGGTCTTCGTGGTTGAATCTGTGTTTGAAATTAACTGCTAGACTGAGGGACCTTACAGATAATGAATTGTATGTGTGGTGTACAGAAATGAGGTAATCATTAAAAAAAAACATGTTAAACACTAGTTTTGCACACAGAGTGAGTCCATATAACTTAGTATGCTCCTGAACTTATTTAGGAATTCCATAACAAAGGGGTTGAATAGTTACTGGCTCAAGACATTTCATTTTTTATTCATTTGTAAACATTTCTAAAAACATAATTCCACTCTGACATTGTGTGTTATTGTGTTTGGCCAGTGACCAAAAAAATACATCTCCATTTAATCCATTTCAAATTCAGACTAACACAGCAAAATGTAGAAAAAGTCAAGGAGTGTGAAAACTTTCTGAAGCCATATAAAGAGCCATAGCTGTTTGAGCTTCCTTAGCAGGAAGGAGGGTTGAATAGCTTACTGTCATTTCAGTGATAGTGGTGTAATCTGTTACTTCATGAGAGACATTTGTTGTGCGTGTTGGAGAGGAATAACTGCCTCTTGCGAAACATGCCCAGTGATATGCAAGTAGTATCCATTATTAAGTGCTTTAATTCAATTTGGTCAATGATTCAAAATGTTTAATGCATCACGATTCCATTAAAAAAAAATATTATCTAATGTCTGATATAAAACTAAATATAACAAAATGTATTTTGTCGAAATCAACACCTCTGAATAACTCAATGAATTGGAAAGAACGTGAAAGTATTAGCCTTTTTCCTGTAGATGCATATTAGATCAAATACAATGCCAAATGACACTAAAAAATACTAATATAGCAAGTTAAAAAATATCCACATATATTTGCACCAAAGAAAACAAGTGATAAACAACAACACAGATAAAAACAAACAAAACGGTGTGCAGATGTAGTTCGATGCCCAGTGGCTTATATGAAAACCACATCACAAGAAAAGCAATATCAAATACATAAGTAGAAAAACAAAACAGGTTTGTTAAAATAGATAAAACATACTCAGTATGAATGTATAAATTAAATTATTATGCAAATAATCTGGGTAACCATTTGTTTAGATGTTCAGGAGTCTTACGGCTTGGGGGGTAGAAGCTGTTTAGAAGCCTCTTGGACCTAGACTTGGCGCTCCGGGAACTGCTTGTCGTGCGGTAGCAGAGAGAACAGTCTATGACTAGGGTGGCTAGAGTCTTTGCCAATTTTTTTGGGCCTTCCACTGACACAGCCTAGTATAGAGGTCCTGGATGGCAGGAAGTTTCGCCCCAGTGATGTACTGGGGGGTACGCACTACCTTCTGTGGTGCCTTGCGGTCGGAGGCCGAGCAGTTGCCATACCAGGCAGATATGCAACCAGTGCTCTCGATGGTGCAGCTGTAGAACTTTTTGAGGATCTGAGGACCCATGCCAAATCTTTTCAGTTTCCTGAGTGGGAATAGGTTTTGTCGTGCCCTTTTCATGACTGTCTTGGTGTGCTTGGACGATGTTAGGCTATATGGAGAAGATTACTGAGGTGTTTGGTTCATCAGTCTGACCCCCAGTCTTCGCTTGAAGTTAATGAGGGATGATGATGTTTTGGCAATGTGAAGATAAGAATTCCAGAGTATGCTACCTCTGTATCTGATAGAGAATTGACTATGTGAGGTACGGCAGTGGGGAGGGTGAAGGTTGTCACAGTGTCTTGTGTTATATAGATGGATTCCAGATTTAACCTGGAAGAATCCATTGAAGGGCTTAGGTAAACTGTCTGGGAGGTATGAGTGTGTGTAGATGAATGTGCATAATTGGCGTACATTAATGTTGTAAATAGACAAGATATTGAGTTTCTTAAACAAAGGTGCAGATGGAGCCAGGTAATTAGAGGTGGAAGCTTTAAAATGTATTTTGCATGATGGGTAATCTGAGCTAATTGTATCTGCGTGAAATAGGCTTAGAATTATTTTCTGCCTTTTTGGAAGAAATGAGCTGGCATAACGACACAACTTAAAAAAATGAAAAAGCAACATTCCACTGGCAATACTGACCTTTATCAAAACACTTCTGTAGCACCCACAACAAGGGATGATTCCGAATTCAAAGAGCACATGGTGCAGAAATCAAAGAGCACATGGGGGGTCCTGTGGCAAGTCCCATGGACACCTCTACACCACCAGTCACAGACAACACCATGAACAGCACAGCAGCAAGAACCATGGACAGCGGTCCTTCTGAACTCCTTTGGCAAACCATCAAAGTGTCCCCACCCTGTTCCAATGTTTACAATCGTAAGATGAGTACAAACTCCTTCAAATATATTAACTGAACCAGTTGTTTATGGGCCGGAGAGAAAAGTATGTTATATTCTTCTTGAGGAATGGCAGTAGCAGCTAATTGGAAATGCCAACTGCGATGAGTTCAAAGAAGTGTTAGTTACACTGATATAAACTACATTAAGATTCCTGCTGAGAGTCACGTCCCCATCACTCAAAGAGCAGTACTTCTCTTTCCCTAAGAGATAGAGAGCATGAGCAGGGTAGAGAGTAACATACAGAAGTGAAAGGGGGAAGGGTAGGCAGAAAAAGGCTGAGTGAGAAAGCGAGATTAACGTGTAATACATAGATGAGATATAGATATACGAGGCACGCGAGAAGAGTACATGAGGAAGAAAGGAAGTAAACTATATAGAAAGATAGAGACCCTGTCTGAAACACTGTTATTCAGTGACGAAGAAGGCAACGACAAAAAATTGAAACAACTCCACAAAAGAGCCAGCTCAACAAACTAAATGATGGAGGACAGTGATTGCTCATTCAACGCCGCCGTGCCCCTGTCTGTGACCCGGAGCAGTTCCCCTCTTCTGCACAGAGAGGGGATGATTCAGTTGTTGCTGTTGTTGTTGACTGACAGGATTAATGAGACCGTTTACACCCGCAGATCAGCAGCCGCTTGTGAGAGCATAAAAGGGTTTAGTGCATGAGGAGGAAAAATAAACTTATATTAGGCTTGATTATCCCGTCCCGACACGTCAGCTCCCAATGCGCTCCGTTCCCACCGGAGAATCATTTTCATCTCAATTTGTGGCACCGTGTACCACCGGGCGCCGGCACAGTCGCTTTATGAAACTCCAGCTGCAACCAACATGGCAGAGTTAGCTGAAAAGAGGAGATCAATTTCCTCTAATGATCTGACAGTTTCTATGTGATGTCTCAATTTACACTCATTCATTCAGATTGGTGAGGCTTTATTTTCTAGAGTGAGTGTACAATTGCACATTCTGCTACACTTCCCACCACAGATAAATAACACGCAAGCGCCCATACGATCAAAAAAAAAAGATAAAACAAGGACAACAACCACACGAGCCACTGCCTGTTCACCCCGCTATCATCCAGAAGGCGAGGTCAGTACAGGTGCATCAAAGCTGGGACTGAGAGACGGAAAAACTATTTTATCTCAAGGCCATCAGACTGTTAAATGGCCATCACTAGCACATTAGAGGATGCTGCCCTATATACATAGACTTGAAATCACTGGCCACTTTAATAATTGGAACACTAGTCACTTTACTAATGTTTACATATTTTGCATTACTCATCTCATATGTATATGCTGTATTCTGTCCTATTCTACTGTATCTTAGTCTATGCCTCTCTGACATTGCTCATCCAAATATTTATATATTCTTAATTCCATTCCTTTCCTTCGGTTTGTGTGTATTGTTAGATATTACTTGTTTGATATTACTGCACTGTTGGAGCTATAAACGCTACACCCACAATAACATCTGCTAAACACATATATGTGACAAATAAAATGTCATTTGATGCACACACTTATAATCATCATTGCATTCAGTGTCTTGGTAAGTTAAAGAAACCAGGCATTTCCCTTGTATTTTTGTACTTCGGTAGTGGTGCAACACATGTGGATGAGTGCATGACCACAGAAGTAGCAGAGACATTGAACGTAGCTTACTATCTGAAGAGATGGGTATTCAGTCTGTGATGGGAAGATGGACATCAACTCAGCTGTCACTCTTGTTATGACCGTTGGGTCATAACAAGAGCTGTGACAGGGATGAGAGCAAGGATGGAAGTGCCAAGTTTACAGCGGAGGCAGAGCAAAGTGGCCGAGCCAGGGTGGAAGGTCTGATCACTGCCTGGCTGCAGGTGAAGGGTAGTACCCCTCACTGCCCTAGGCCTGTAGGCAAGCAACAGGAACCGGTGGCACCATCTGAGCATATTCCGCTAGTAGAAGGAACAAAAAGTAGAACACAGACAAAGTAGCAGAGTAGAAGGCTGCCCCAAAATCTGAAATATGTTACAAACTGCCACCAGGAACCAGTAAAAATAGTTGAGGAGGTGACATGGGAGAATGTGAGAAGTTAATCACTCAAAATAAGACATTTTTGTTCACTGAGAGACAAAGTCCGAGATGACACGACAACGAAAACATTAAAAAAAAAATTTAACGAAGTTGGAAAAAATACATTTCCAGCTATGTTCTACGGTGAAACGCCTTATCACTATGCAAATTTACGCAACACAAGTTCAAATGAATCACGAGATCCAAATACACTTTCATCATAATCTGATCCCCCTAGAGACAAGTAGAGGATTAACATGTTCATTTGACACATCAGATTGGGGAATATTAAATCAGTTTGCAGCTAATCGTTTCATTTTTCTGGTTCCATCGTCAGGAACGAAAAGCAATATACCCTCTTCACTCTTTAAAGAGAACTGCTCCAGCATCTTGAGAGTTTTCAGACAAACGCTACATTAGATACTTGCACCATGCAGTTTCGAAGAGATTAATTCAAAGTAGTCCACGAAAAAGGGACTTGCAAAGTAATATAACGAAGGGGAAAAGTTGAAACAAACAGTATATTACCTCCTTTGTTTTACATGGATCTGAGCCAGGCCGAATATAATTAGCCTAGCAAGCATCTTACGTGTTCCCTAGAAAAGCTTCTGACCCTTCGGATCAGCAGTCCGTTCACAAGTATAAGTTCCATTACATAAAACGGTGCAGTAGAGAGCTATACAGACATGCACAATCATTAAGCACCGACAGAGGAAGTATGCAGTGTTCAAAATGGCTATGACCTCTAAGAATTAATGATCAGATGGGTTGATACCGAAATAAAGAGAAGGCTTTTGGATGTAACGAGTGCCACAGCAGGACCGGGGAATCCAGCTTTCAAATGTCAAGAGTGACGTGGTGTCCTGACATCCCTGGTGATATAATTAAGCATTAAGGCCCAAGGTGGTGTGGTATATGGCCAATATACCACAGCTGAGGGCTGTTCTTAGGCACGGCGCAAAGCGCCCTTAGCCGTGGTATATTGGCCATATATCACAAACCCCCGAGGTGCCTTATTGTTATTATAAACTAGTTACCAATGTCATTAGAGCAGTAAATATAAATGTTTTGTCATACCTGTGCTATACTGTCTGATTTACCACGGCTGTCAGCCAATCAGCATTCAGGGCTCGAACTACCCAGTTTATAATCATATATCAATCACACCTGAAGGGCAAAGGGGCATCTGGCAGGCAGAGTTGACATGGCACCAGTGAGCAAGCCTGTGTCTGTCCGGGCAGGTGGTGTGTCAGACTATCAGGAACAGAGGTCACTCTAAGCAACAAGGCAGAGTGAGGGGGTTGTACTGTGGCGAAAGCCATTAGATAATCAAACCACACATACAACAGTGTGAAGTTTTCAAGTTTTAGAAAAAATAAGTCATCTGAAACCTTATTGCGCAGAGGAATTATCTTTGTTTTGTTGACAGGGAATGCTATCTGAAAAGCTACAGCAGCTGCTTATTTTCTCTATAAAATAAGCCTACAAATAGATGTTCCATTATTATACTAATTAATATACATGAAATGATATGTAAATGAAGTGCATTCTACAAGTTTGCTTGGTTGGGAGCGATTATTTATTCTCCTCTGATCCCTTCAGCTCCACTCAGGAGAATGGGCAATTTTGACCTAAAGAATGTCAGTCATCTGTCACAATACAGGGAAATCTGCAAAAAAAATAAGGCATTGGTTAGAGGCCTCTACATATATTATGATGTGAAAGGGTTGTCAAGAATCTGTCCCAACAACGTGGCTGCTTTAGAGAGCACAACACCCAGCAACATTACTCATTTGGCATTCTGCTATAGCCTTCCCCCTAACATAAGTTTTACCAACCAATCAGCAGTATGAATGCCAGTGGGGAATTCGGTGTCAATGTCACAACCAGAACATTTGATTCATCAGACAATGCAAAAACAAAATGTACAATAGATGGCAATTTACAACCAATATCATGTGTTGTATCATTGGAGTCTTTGTGGAATTCCAAGGGGGACATTTCTTCAAGGTTGACCCGAAACAGTAACAGGTCACATCAATCCTATTTAATGTACATGGATTGCAAGGAATCCATCGGGATAAAATAAATACGCACACAGGCAGTTATGCATAGCTTGTCTCTGTGGCTCCGGAGAGAGTAAGACATCAAGCACTTTATTATTAGCTAGTTATTAGTCAATGAAGCGTGGGAATGCCAGGCGGGTTGGGCAGCCAGTTCTCTCCTATTCACCAGAGCTCTTCGTCAAGACCACCTCAAACACCAGGCTTCTCTTCATACCAGACTATGACACGCCTTGAGCAGTTATCCTTATCCGTAACTAGCCAATGCCAAACCATTCATTTCTAGGAACTATACCGGACCGTAGTTTTGACTTGTATGTAAAGTCAAATGAGGGTTCGTGTTATTAACCCAGCCTGATAGCTAAATGCAATGTACTCGCAAATCTGAGGTTTGCTTTAGCAGGTGCATCGGAAATGTTCAAATGCCATTCAGACTATAGAGGCAAGCTGCTGCTGTGTACTGCACTAGCAACCCAGTCTGAGCTGCAAACTGTAAATAGCACACAAAAGGAATAGGATTTTCTGTGAAACATTTATTAGCTTAACATGAGTATACATTTTTACATAACTCTGTAGGCAGATAGCTCATCAATAGAAAAATGTGACTGTTCCGTTGCTTTAGCATTGATTTAATGCCTTTGTCAGCCCCCGCTGACCCCTTTTCTTTCTTGCATAGAATGTGTAACGTTAATCTATGTGACGGCGACCGAAACAAAAACAGGGATATCGATAGGAAGAAAACATACAACCCCTCGCAATATTACCATTAAACAACTTTACCTAAGCACTCTAAATCGTCCCAACAAAATCTGAGACAAAACCTTTCCTGTAGCTCTCTGAAATGGAACATAAAGGCATCAATCATGACATTAACCCTTGAGAATCACCTTCGGACACAATTGTAGGTAACTGTCTGTAAGCAGGTGTATGTTTTTGGGTCAATCTTCTTGTACCTGCACTATTAAAACATCACTACTATTAGTATGCTATTCCACGCTAAGGCGAAATAAACCCCATCATTCATTTTACAACCCAGGTCGTATTTTGGTACAGTATTAGATGTAGCTGAGATTGGGAAATAAATAACATGAGGTTTTCAATCAGATAAAATGTACATTTATTACTTACAATATACCACCCTGAAACAGAGTTTATGCCTGCTAATGGATGGAATAATGAGTCAGACAGAAACATACCGAACATACTGATCTGTGATCTCAGTCCAACAATTTAGCCTACAATTACTGTGTCCTCATCTGGGAACTCATAGTAGGGCACCTCCAGGTTGAGTGGGGCTGGGCCTTTCCTGATGCGGCCAGAGGCATCGTAGTGAGAGCCATGGCAGGGGCAGTAGTATCCGCCATAGTCACCAGCATTGGCGATGGGTACACAGCCCAGGTGGGTGCACACGCCGATGACAATGATCCATTTTGGGTTGGCGACGCGGTCCTTGTCGTGCTGGGGGTCACGAAGCACAGCCATTTCCACAGCTTCCTCTGTGGCGATCTCTTTCTCAGTCCGGTGGCGGATGAACAGAGGCTTGCCCCTCCACTTGAAGGTCATATTCTTGCCCTCTGGGATCTCTCCCAGCTTGACCTCGATCTTGGACATGGCCAGGACATCAGCTGAGGCACTCATGGAAGAGATAAACTGTGTGGCCACGGTCTTGGCTGTGTAGACACCCACCACGGCTGTGGCCCCGGTGACAAGGTAGGAGAAGGTTTTCCTGGACTCGCTGCTCTCCTGAGAAGATTTATTGGGGTCAAGCAACTCAGGCCGACGGTAATCAGAGAAATCTGGCACCTTGATGTCAGTGTGAGCGAAGCGGACTGCAGCTTTTGCTGAAAAATAAAACAAGTTGTCCATTAGATAAACAATCAAGACAGTACTAAGAGATAAACAATGGCATGTGATAGGAAAGTACCGGAGGGCACATTATAGCAGCAGATGCATCCAAGTCAATAGCTAATTAGATAGAAAATGTATGAACAGATTGTTTAAAAGTCAAGTTTAAATATTCAATAAAGTAGCTAGCTAGCAAGCTTTCTAAGTTAGCTAGCCCATTAGCCAGGGCATAATCAATGTGTCTTGTAATGGAAACCATTTAAGAATCAAACAGAGCAAACGTAATGAGAAGGGACCTTCCTGAATTTGTCAACAGAAACCCTTGTTTCATTGCAAAATGTTTTGCAACAAAATAATAGAAATGAATACACCTTTGGCCTACATGTAGTGACCAAGAAAGCACTTCTCACTCTATCCAGAAGATTCCAGCTCTACCATTACACTTGTTGACACTGAGCTGCATTGGGTTCAGAATGCAATCATGGTTACATTAAGACACTGGAAACCGTGTTAGGAAAATCTAATCAAATCACATTTTATTGATCACATACACATGGTTAGCAGATGTTAACGCGAGTGTAGCGAAATGCTTGTGCTTCTAGTGCCGACTATGCAGTAATATCTAACATGTAATCTAACAAATTCACAACAACTACCTTATACACACAAATGTAAAGGGATGAATAAGAATATGTACATATAAATATATGGACGAGCGATGGCCGAACACAGTATTTACATATGAGATGAGTAATGTAGGATATGTAAACATTTTTAAGTGCCGTTATTTAAAGTGACTAGTGATTCCTCAATGTAAACATCATTAAAGTGACACCTTCATTAAGTCAGTTTATTTAAGTGGCCAGAGATTTGAGTCTGTATGTTGACAGCAGCCTCTCCATGTTAGTGATGGCTGTTTAACAGTCTGATGGCCTTGAGATAGAAGCTGTTTTTCAGTCTCTTGGTCCCAGTTTTGATGCACCTGTACTGACCTCGCCTTCTGGATGATAGTGGGGTGAACAGGCAGTGGCTCAGGTGGTTGTTGTACTTGATGATATTTTTGGCCTTCCTGTGTCAACGGGTGCTGTAGGTGTCCTGGAGGGCAGGTCGTTTGCCCCTGGTGATGCATTGTGCAGACTGCACTATCCTCTGGAGAGCCTTGAGGTTGAGGGCGGTGCAATTGCTGTACCAGGTGGTGATACAACCCGACAGGATGCTCTCGATTGTGCATCTGTAAAAGTTTGTGAGTGTTTTAGATGACAAGCCTGCTGCGCCTTCTTCATCACGCTGTCTGTGTGGTCCATTTCAGTTTGTCCATGATGTGTACGCCAAGGAACTTAACACTTTCCACCTTTTCCACTACTGTCCCGTCGATGTGGATGGGGGGTGCTCCCTCTGCTGTTTCCTGAAGTCCACGATCATCTCCTTTGTTTTGTTGACGTTGAGTGGGAGGTTATTTTCCTGACACCACACTCAGAGGGCCCTCACCTCCTCCCTGTAGGCTGTCTCGTCGTTGTTGGTAATCAGGCCTACCACTGTATTGTCGTCTGCAAACTTGATGATTGAGTTGGTAGCGTGCATGGCCACAGTCATGGGTGAACAGGGAGTACAGGAGAGGGCTGAGAACGCTCCCTTGTGGGGCCCCAGTGTTGAGAATCAGTGGGGTGGAGATGTTTTTTCCTACCTTCACCACCTGGGGGTGGCCTACCGCAACGCATGGATGGAATATGCCACTGTACTCAATTTGACCTTACTCCACACTGATACATTGAGAAGATTGAAATACTGTTTCATCCTCATGCTAGCTAGCAGTAGCCATTATGGAATGGCAAATCACTTTGAACAACAAAAGATGCTGGTTGGAATGGCTGTGTCAACCAAACTGGCTGCAGTGGCAATTGCTAGCTAGCATGAGGACAGAAATGGCAGTTTTCTGGGAAAACAAGCAGTATTTCAATCTTCTTGATCTATCAGTGTGGATTAAGGTACAATTTGGAGTGTGGTTGCATATCCCATCCCTGCATAGAGGTAAGCTTTCTGACCAATATCTCTATCTCACGCCAGCTCCATAGTGACTTAATATATTCATCATTGCGTTCTGTCCCCCAGTGCAGCTCAATGTAAACACAAGCTTAATGGTAGTGTCGGAATCTGCTGGCTAGCATCTCTAAGACCCACCTGAATGGGTTATGTAAACTAGAATTATAAAAAGACATTACTACATCAGTAAAGGTAGCACTAGCAGCTAGCTAGCTATTTAGTTTGCCAAACAGGTTGTGACCCCACACTGCAGTCAGAGTTTCTAAACCCAGAGGCGCAACATCGCGAGACTTCGTGGAAAGATTGCAAAACAGACCAAGCGGACCAGGCCATGGTCATGTGCTAGTTAACGTCGACCCCGCATCACCTACAAGCATGATCTGGTATTTTTTATTGGAGAAGCAGTTTCTGCCCATCTTCATACTGGGTCTTTGCTGCAGTGCTAACCTTGTGCCACCATACTGCAGTTCTGCAAGTTACATCCTAGCCTCGTTCATCATGGACACCCCACTTACTTACCTAGCAAGTAAACGAAATTTTTGTTCTAAGCGTTTGGTCCTGACCTCGCAGTCAGCTAGTTACCTTAGTTAGCTAGTTAACTACTTAGCTGGCTACTAGGCCGCGTCTAGACAATGCTAATGAACACTAGGCTAATTTATTAAACAATCCTCTCAGATTCTACAGCATACACACTGGACTTTGGTAAACTACACCAGCACGTCCTAACATCTTATGTCAATGACTCATCCACAAGTAAAACAAATAACCCGATTATTAACGTTAGCCATTAGATGCTGTTAGCTAGCTTGCTTAGCTACTTACCATTTATGCTAACTGATACTGCCGGCCCGGTCTTGGGGCTCTGGCCGTTCAGGGACTCGCGGGTTAGGAACGGTTTCTTCGTGTCTACCAACACTTTCTCTCCCTTTACAACCACCCCTGGAATAAGTGCTTTGAGTGGTCCAGCAACTGCATAGTTCGTTGCCTGCAAGTATGGGGAAAATGCCCCCGAACGAGCGGCAAGGGACATCATCTTTTAAGCGAGGTCCTTGCAATGCTAGCTAGCTACGACCTTGCCTGGATTGTGCAAGGGGCGCAAGCGCTGTCTGCTTACGCAACACGTCAAGTTACTAAATGACGTCGGTCAGAAGGGTTACCTTTTTTTTACTGTGATGAGCAATAACTAATCAATTATTCTCTTAGGGAATTCTTATCTGATTAAAATACTTAGGACTTTTCTGACACTAAATTGTGTTATGTGTTTTGTTTTACACTACTCCATTGTTCAAGTTGTGAGATAACTAAACACGACCAATCATCATTTGCATAAGCTAATGCCCTTTGACATCACATTAGGACCTACGTTTAATAATTATTCTCACCATGGAGAAAATGACAAAACATTATGCATAGCTGCTATTTGTGGAATGGTTATACACTGACTTCCTTGGTCGTGACATTATTAAAACATGTATTCCAAATACATATTCGTCCAAATGTAGGCCCCTGTCATGCATTGAAGACATACAATTAATTCATGAGTAAACTAGGTAGCTAGCTAGCTTACTTGCAATGATTGACTCCAAAATGCAAACATAGCTGACAACATTACTTTGTAAGCTTTGGCTGTTATGTTGCTAGGTAAAAACTCTCTTGTGTGTGTGTCTGTCCCATTTTGTTTCTGCAGGCTGATGCAGAGTCAGAGAAGAAAAGGTGAAACTGTATATATACACCAACATCTTTGGCTGAAGTTATTGGAGAGATGTGCTGTGCATGATACCGTAAGTAAGCGTTTTAGCAGAGATGAATAAGGCCTGGAATGCTATACATTTTCTTCCAAGGGAATGGACAAAATGTAAAAGAAAGATGTTTGGCAAGCTGCAATCCTTTAGCGAATCATGCAGTGTCACTTTTATTTCTAAATTGCTGATGCATAACTAGCCCAAGATGTACTGTTAAGGAGCGTCAGCACTGTTGTACACATGGGGCGGCAGGGTAGCCTAGTGGTTAGAGCGTTGGACTAGTAACCGGAAGGTTGCGAGTTCAAACCCCCGAGCTGACAAGGTACTAATCTGTCGTTCTGCCCCTGAACAGGCAGTTAACCCACTGTTCCCAGGCCGTCATTGAAAATAAGAATTTGTTCTTAACTGACTTGCCTGGTTAAATAAAGGTAAAATAAAAAAATAAAAAAAAAATAAAAAATAATTAGCCGCGCCGTCTTCAATGCTTCAATTAAGAACCCAAAAGCTAATGCATAACTGAAGGGCACCGGAGTCCAATGAAGGGGTGATTTTTTTTAACCATCAACAATGAACTGAAGACCTTTGAGAGTTCCAAACTGTCGTTGGTCAAAGAGAATGAGAATGCTCAATTAGTCTGATGTTCAATTAAGTCTAATGTTAGCTCAGCATTATTTTTTTATTTTATTATTTTATTTTACCCCGATTTCGATCTTCGTCGAAATCGCTGCAACCCAAATTCAAGAAAGTGTACAGAATTATATAGAGCCCTTATTGCATGAAACTTCCTTCCATCTCATATTGCTCAAATAAACAGCTAACCTGGTTTCAAAAAACAGATGAAGCAACACCTCGCGGCACAACATCTCTCCCCTATTTGACCTAGATACTTTGTGTATATGCATTGATATTTAGGCTACGTATGCCTTTTTAAAAAATGTATGTTGTTCTGTCCTTGAGCTGTTCTTATCTGTTGATGTTCTGTATGTCATTCTGTATTATGTTCTGTGTGGACCCCAGGAAGAGTAGCTGCTGTTTTTGCTATAGCTAATGGGCATCCTAATAAAATAACAAATACCCAACGGGCTCTGGAGGCGAAAGTCAAGTCACATGTCCTCCGAAACGCGCTTCTTAACACCCGCCCGCTTAACCTGGAAGCCAGCCGCACCAATGTGTCGGAGGAAACACCATTCACTTGACGACAAGGATTCGCTAGAGCGCGATGAGCCAAGTAAAGCCCCCCCAGCCAAACACTCCCCTAACCCGGACGACGCTTGTCCAATTGTGTGCCGCCCTATGGGACTCCCGATCACGGCTGGCTGTGATACAGCCCGGGATCGAACCCAGGTCTGTAGTGACATTTCTAGCACTGCAATGCCCCAGACCTCCAGGGGTCCCCTAACCAAAGATAGCATAATGTAATGACTCTCTCTCCTCTTTCAGTTTAGCCCTGATGTATCGCCATCTGAGATTGGCATCTGTCCAGTACCACAGTGCACAGATGAAGCACGAGCAAGAACTGGTTGATATGAAGGGACTGGTGGAGAGAACCAGGCCACTAATGACAAAAGCAGAACATGAAAACCTTCTGCTAGCCGATGAACTGTGTTTGAAAACTGAACAATTAAAAGTAATTGCAAAAACTTATGATGATGAATGAGCACAAACTCTTCAACAAAATCGTTTGCTACCGTAACAACTCGATCTAGCCAGAACTAAATACGATGAAGTCCACGCCAAACTAGATAAATCTAGTCAAGCTATCTACAAACAGGAGCGTGCAACTTGATAACATGCATGCAGTTTTGATGAACGTTACTCAAAACAATAATGTTCGAGTCCAAAACCTGCAGACCAAAGACGATCAGTTAATGAACACAAGGACCAAGATGGTTGACAAATCAGCAGAACTCATTGAAGTCGCTGACCAAATGAATGATGAGAGAACTCAGGTGATGAAGATGGAAATATTGATTTCTAAGCAAGCGGAGGAAATCTCATCACTGAATCTCTCGCTCCGTACTCAAGACCTCTACCTGCAAACTATGACAGATAACACTCACATGTCTAAATTCAGTACTCAAAGTGCTCAAGTGGACTCTGCTATGCAGCAGAATACCTCCCTTAGGTACCATCTGCAGGAATTCCAGAAAAGTCACGCGCTACAGCGTGAATACCCAACCAAGCAACTGGAGCATTGAGAGATGACACATAATAATAGTTTCTGCCATGAAACCACGAGACCAATACCCACCGCAGTCTAAATAACTGGAGAGTACGTCACTATTCGAAATGACTACCACTACAATCAACCTCTTTTCACCATGAACAGAAATGACACATCACGTCATTGCGAACAACCACTCCACTTTGTGGGGAATATGACCACAAAACGCAACTCAAACAGCCCATAAACAGTCCTAGAGGACTGCTTAACTTGTGAAGCGCAAATTGATTTGGGCTCGACAATATCGCTCGTCTCTCAAACATTATTCAATGGTCTCAAAAGATATTTGAAGCCAACTAAACGTTGGTTAAAAAAGGAACGATGCAACTCTACACTTCGAGGTTTCACTCAGACTACCGCGCCTCTCACATTGAGACTCATGCTGAAACTACTCTTCCAGGACGTATCGCTCGTTCACCCTGTGTATGTTACCAGCCTAGAATCTGAACCACTGCTACTCGGAACAGATTTAAAGGATCATTTGGATTGAAAAACCAACCAAGTATGGTCACAGGTCACCGTGCCATCTCCACTGACCACACTGTCTTCTCCTAACGCTAGCTGCAATGCAGTCATCCACGAGGGGTATCTGTCGACAGCACCCCTTGGGTAAAAGAAGCTTGATAACCTCTTGGTGCAGAATCCAACCCAAGGAGATATTACAATATCTCGTCACATTCAATCAGCAAACCCGATTGACCCTTATTTTCATGATTTCGAGCCAGCAGTCTCTGTGAATGAGCAACTTCCCTCCTCCTTAGTGTCGTACAATACTGTAGCTGAGATGAACTTCTCTTGTTCTTGGACACTTCCGCAAGCCCTGCGGCACAGGAATAAAAACATTGAGTGTACTCTGCTTCCGATGATACATTTTCCTCTTTGCGGGGGACTGAAACCCCTTACAATAACACCAGTGGCGTCACTCCCACAACTGACCCGATGATTCCCACTGGTGAAACACTGTGCGATTTCGCAGACAGATATCCTCTTCTCATTTCCCAGGTACTGGATCGGTTGCCACACGTGGATACTGTAGTGACTGACAGGCCTCGACAGCCTCTGAGCGGTTTGAAGCACAAACACCAGGAGATTTGTTTGAAAGGTTACAGCCAATCTAATAACAACGCGGCTGCTGACAACTCGTACAAAGGGTCCGACCTTTTCGTACAGAGAGGAGCGGGCCAGGCCTCGAGGGATAACCTTAGAACACATCTAAGATACCACTGAGGTGTACCACACTGGTCGTAAAATAAGTCCAGTGGGCTTTCCACCTCCAAAAACAAATGATTATTCCCTGCCATGTGTAGTTTCAACTACCAAGGAACTAGTAAAACGCTCTAATCGTGTGTTCTGGTAGGATAACATTTCAGAATAAATCGGTAGGATAACTGGTCCCATTGAGTACCAGGACCAATGCCAGCACAGTTAGTCCAGCTACAATCAGGAAGAAGGTTAGAGACCTCACAAGTCAAATTGCTATTGATAACAGCGGCAGAGGAGTTTGTAGTCACACAGATTGCAACATGTGGAAGGGAATCTCCAAAACACTCTTCTAATGGTTAACACAAGCCTCTAATAAATAGAATCCTCCATTCAGTAGGAAAGTTATTAGAAATCATGAACCATGATCACACCGCGTACGAGTGGTTCAGTGCTTAGAGAGTACTTCCGTCGTGAGGTTAGCGAGCTCCTCAGTGGATAACTTAGCTATGAAATAGACTCTTTAATACCTATCACCACTACAATGGTGTAAGACACAGTGACTTGTAGTAAAACTACAACAGGTCCCCTTAACATACAGTTGAAGTCGAAAGTTGACGTACACCTTAGCCAAATACATTTAAACTCTGTTTTTCACAATTCCTGACATTTAGTCAGAGTAAAAATTCCCTGTCTTAGGTCAGTTAGGATCACCACTTTATTTTAAGAATGTTAAATGTCAGAATAATAGTAGAGAGAAGGATTTATTTTTAGCTTTTATTCCTAGTGGGTCAGAAGTTTACATACACTCAACTAGTATTTGGTAGCATTGCCTTTAAATTGTTAAACTTGGGTCAAACGTTTTCGGTAGCCTTCCACAAGCCTCCCACAATAATTTGTGTGCATTTTGGCCCATTCCTCCTGACAGAGCTGGTGTAACTGAGTCAGGTTTGTAGGCCTTTCTCGCACAGGATTTTTCAGTTCTGCCCACACATTTTCCATAGAATTGAAGTCAGGGCTTTGTGATGCCCACTCCTATACCTTAACTTTGTTGTCCTTAAGCCATTTTGCCACAACTTTGAAAGGATGCTTGGGGACATTGTCCATTTGGAAGACCCATTTGAGACCAAGCTTTAATTTCCTGGCTGATGTTTTGAGATGTTGCTTCAATATATCCACATAATTTTCCTTCCTCATGATGCCATCTATTTTGGGAAGCGCACCAGTCCCTCTTGCAGCAAGCACCCCCACATCATGATGCTACCACCCCCGTTCTTCACGGTTGGGATGGTGTTCTTTGGCTTGCAAGCCTTCCCCTTTTTCCTCCAAACACAACGATGGTCATTATGGCCAAACAGTTCTATTATTGTTTCATCAAACCAGAGGACATTTCTCCAAAAAGTATGCTCTCTGTCTCCATGTGTAGTCTGGTTTATTTATGGCGATTTTGGAGCAGTGGCTTCTTCCTTGCTGAGCGGCCTTTCAGTTTATGTCGATAAAGGACTAATTTTACAGTGAATATAGATACTTTTGTACCTGTTTCCTCCAGCATCTTCACAAGGTCCTTTGCTGTTGTTCTGGGATTGATTTGCACTTTTCCCACCAAAGTACCTTCATTTCTAGGAGACAGAACGTGTCTCATTCCTGAGCGGTATGACGGCTGCGTGGTCTCATGGTGTTTATACTTGCGTACTATTGTTTGTACAGATAAAAGTGGTACCTCCAGGCATTTGGAAATTGCTCCCAAGGATGAACCAGAATTGTGGAGGTCTACAATTTATCTTCTGAGGTCTTGGCTGATTTCTTTTGATTTTCCCATGATGTCAAGCAAAGAGGCACTGAGTTTGAAGGTAGGCCTTGAAATACATCCACAGGTACACCTCCAATTGACTCAAATAATGTAAATTTGTCGATCAGAAGCTTCTAACGCCATGACATCATTTTCTGGAATATTCCAAGCTGTTTAAGGGCACAGTTAACTTAGTGTATGTAAACTTCTGACCCACTGGAATTGTGATACAGTGAATTATAAGTGAAATAATCTGTCTGTAAACAATTGTTTGAAAAATGACTTGTGTCATGTTCAAAGTAGATGTCCTAACTGATTCGCAAAATCTATAGTTTGTTAACAAGAAATTTGTGGAGTGGTTGAAAAACTAGTTTTAATGACTCCAACCTAAGTGTATGTAAATTTCCGACTTCAACTGTATGTCTTGAGGACGGCATCAATTCTTACTGACCTCCAGGCATTGAATTGGAAATAGACTCATTCTGAACAGGTTGCAGCCTAACAGGATACTTGGTTTTCTTTTCCTTGGCACGTGCACTTGTGTTAGCATAAACGCACAGGTGCAACAGAACATTTATTGAGGATTTATGCTAGGACCGCTTAAGGGACCGAGCAAAATACCAGCATATTTTTTTAATATAAATTTTACCCTGAGGCCTTTGGCTCTACAGCTACCATACTCACCAGTTTCTCCCCAGGGGTCCATAGGTCATACCCGCAGAGTGTCCGAAGCTGGTGTCTTACAGCTGTAGACTCATCATGTAGTTATCAACTTAGGATAGTGCCCTAAGCAACACACCGTGAATTAGGAACGCCCTAGATATGACATCAGACAATGCCATGATAGGGTCATTTTGCCAAGACCATGGACGTATATAGAATACAGTTCAATTAGATGATTACGGTGTGGTAACTATATTTTGTTTATCTTTTATTCATTGTTGTTTAATTTTCTTTGACACTTAGGAAGTGATAGAACCATAAACAACTTTCCCTTCAACCATCAGTTAGTGCCACAACGCCGCTCATTTGGGAAGAAATGTAATTCTATATTTTGTTTGTGTGTGTGCATTGTTAACATCTGCCTAAGTTACTGCCCAGATCTACCAGGCTGGACGACCAGACGACAGGTCCAGAAGGGCGATGCCCAACCTGGACACTGCCCATTCTTGTGGTGGACTGATCTGTTGGCAGAAAGCCAGGCTAAACCACCAGAGGGGGACCACAACAGCAATCACCAACCAGTACATCTCCTGGCCATTATTGTGGTGGTTTGCAGCTTTCAGAAAGCCTACCGGGGTAAATCACCAGAGGGGGACTGCAACGATGATCCACAACCAGGACATCCCTTGGTCATTTTTATGGTGGTTTGCAACTTGCAGGATAATTCCAAGATTTAAACCACCAGAGGGGGAATGTCATGACACTCTCCTTGCTGAGGATCAAAAGGACCCATCAGCTAGGCCAATGGCTGACAGATAGCCAAACTCTCTCTCTCCTGGGGGAGTTGGCCCGGTTTTATGACTTAACAACCAGATTGTAAATACCTAGCAGAAACTCTCCCTGGCTCTGCAGTATTGAGAATGCAATGTCTGAGTGTTACAGAGAGACTCTTGCCAAAGAACTTAAACATCAAGCAATGAACATTGGGACAATATACTTCAACATCCAAATGTTGGTAATGATGTGAAATGGAATATGGAAAATGAATGTCTATTTTGTGATGTCATTAAAATGATCAGAAAGACTGTATAACAAGATAACTGTAACTCTGAAAGGGTACACATCCTAGTTATCAGGTTTGCATCTCAATATAAAATAAATGATTAAGTATAAGAATACGTTTGAAAAGATAGAAATGTGAATTCAGACTTCTAAATGAGATAATTGCTTTTCACATAAACTTGGGCCAAGTCAGTAACCACGCCCACGTGAGCACAGACGTTGTGTCAACAGGACGGAACACCCTCCAAGGCCAGAGTTATACACCTGTTCTGAAAGGCCCCAGAGTCTGCAACATCACAAAGCAATGGGCGCCACCAAGTAAGCGGCACCATGAAGACCAAGGAGCTCTCCAAACAGGTCAGGGACAAAGTTGTCGAGAAGTGCAGATCAGGGTTGGGTTCTAAAAAAATATCAGAAACTTTGAACATCCCAAGGAGCACCATTAAATCCATTATTTAAAAATGGAAGGAATATGGCACCACAACAAACCTGCCAAGAGAGGGCTGCCCGCCAAAACGGACCAGGCAAGGAGGGTATTAATCAGAGAGGCAACAGAGAGACCAAAGATACCCCAATCTCCACTGTGGAGCTTTGAAGCTCCTTCAGGGTTATCTGTCTAGAGAACCACTTTAAGCCGTACACTCCACAGAGCTGGGCTTTATGGAAGAGGGTCCAGAAAAAGCCATTGCTTAAAGAAAAAAATAAGCAAACACGTTTGGTGTTTGCCAAAAGGAATGTAGGAGACTCCCCAAACATATGGCGGAAGGTACTCTGTTCAGATGAGACTAAAATTGAGCTTTTTGGCCATCAAGGTAAACTATGTCTATATCTGGTGCAAACCCAACACCTCTCATCACCCCGAGAACACCATCCCCACAGTGAAGCATGGTGGTGGCAGCATCATGCTGTGGGATGTTTTTCGTCGACAGGGACTGGGAGGAATTGAAGGAATGGCGCTGAATACAGGGAAATTCTTGAGGGAAACCTGTTTCAGTCTTCCAGAGATTTGAGACTGGGACGGAGGTTTACCTTCCAGCAGGACAGTGACCCTAAGCATTCTGCTAAAGCAACACTCGAGTGGTTTAAGGGGAAACATTTAAATGTCTTGGAATGGCCTAGTTAAAGCCCAGACCTTAATCCAATTGAAAATATGTGGTATCACTTAAAGATTGCTGTACACCAGCGGAACCCATCCAACTTGGAGGAGATGGAGCTGTTATACCTTGAAGAATGGGCAAAAATCCCAGTGGCTAGATGTGCCAAGCTATAGAGACATACCCCAAGAGACTTGCAGCTGTAATTTCTGCAAAAGGTCTACAAAGTAGGGGGGAGTGAATAGTGAATTGTTAGTTATGCACGCTGAAGTTTTCTGGTTTTTGTGTTATTTCTTGTTTGTTTCACAATAAAAAATATCTAGCATCTTCAAAGTGGTAGGCATGTTGTGTAAATCAAATTATACAACCCCCCCAAAAAATCCATTTTAATTCCAGGTTGTAAGGCAAAGAAAATAGGAAAAATTCCAAGGGGGTTGAATACATTCGCAAGCCACTGTATCTCTGAGGTGTCGATTTAAATGAACATCGGGAAATACAGACCCCTCTGAACGCCGCGTGGTACACCTCTGATGTATCCATTCTAATTCACACTCCGATACAAAGAAGCCTACAATTAGGAAGGACATTGTGACCTCTGGTGGACAACCAGAGACTTACACACCAGAGACTTACATCAAACCACTTCCCATAGACAGATCGAGGTCAACAGAGAGGCGACAAAGACATCCACGTGTAAATATATACATTGTTTTTCTTTTCGAATGAGTGGTTGTTCATGTATGAAGTACGATAAGTCCACTATCTTTGTCTTTCCCGCTCTACCCCCCCCCCCCCCCTTTTCATTTTGTAACAAACCGTCATATCGGGTTAGTCCACTAGGGACTTTTCATATGCATTATGTTAGTAATCGATAACCTATACCGTGTATGTGTGTGTTTATGTATTTCTGTGTGATTATTTAGTTAGTAAATAAATAATTAAGCCAATTTCTGTATTGCTGATTCATCACTAAGGCTAGGGTTCTAGCGGATTAAGATATTTGTGACGTTCAGAATGAGACTGATGAGGTAATTAATAATTGACTGTATTGATGTAAGAGATATCTGTGTTTCTTTAGAGTTTGAGTCGGGAGATTGTCACTCTTTAAACATCTTTTTCCGTGATGCCCTAAGTTTCTAATGAGTTAATTGCTCCATGATGAATTTGATCGAGTAATAATTAAACGGAGTAGGTAATTATTTGATAAATAGCAGTCATTACATTAGTGATAGTCATGTCACGACAATAACATAGCAAAATATGTAGAATAGCAGGAAATTTTACCTTTGAAACGTCAAAATCTTATTTTAGCCTCATGGCAAAATGTGCACAATGGCATGAGATGAGATACAAAACAGCACAATTTTCTCTCTCACCCATGGCGAAAAGTTAGAATTGCAGGAAATTAGATTTAAAACTGCAACATTTTCTCTTAGCTTCATAACAAAATAGAAAGGATAGAACTTTAATGTCCCCAAGGGGGTATTGTCTTAAACACACAGTACTGCTGTACATTACACACTCAACATAATACCTTGCCCGTTATCCTTATCATACACATTGTACACTTCTCATATAGCCACATACATAATACTTAGCATATTCACCTATTCTGCAAGTGGTGTACTAACACAGCGTCTACCTGAGGGGAGGAGGGACCCTATAGCGTCTGTCTGAGGGGAGGAGGGACCCTATAGCATCTGTCTGAGGGGATGAGGGACCCTATAGCGTCTGTCTGAGGGGAGGAGGGACCCTATAGCGTCTGTCTGAGGGGAGGAGGGACCCTATAGTGTCTGTCTGAGGGGATGAGGGACCCTATAGCATCTGTCTGTCTGAGGGTAGGACCCTATAGCGTCTGCCTGAGGGAAGGAGGGACCCTATAGTATCTGCTTGAGGTGAGGAGCTGATACTCGGAGTGAAGTACATTGGAGGGATCTGAAATAATTTCCTGTGCTTGTCTGCTCAGAAATAGTCTGCAGGGAGGGATGTTGCCTCACACCCATGTTTGTATGCAATTTGTGTTTTCAGTGGGACTGATCAATTGCAAAACCAGACTGTGATGCCATTTCTAGGATACTCTCTATGACCGCATGGTAGGAAATAAACATTATTTTTGGTCAATTCCAAAAACCTTGAGATTACACTACATAGGAAATAGAGGTGTCGTTGGACTCGGGAGTCGACACTCTCTACTTGGATCTTCCAGCTCAGCACATTGTCCACGTTGTACACCCAGAGACTTGAACGAACTAACCTGCTATGTTTGCATTGTGAGCAACCACAGGCGCGTGGATGCCGACAGATTTGGGGTCAAACACAATCGCCTCCGTCTCCTCTGTTTTCTTTACATTAAAGTATGAAATTGTGCTCATCACACCACTGGACAAACCTTTGAATCTCTGAACTGTACACAGTAGTATCTGCATCTTTATACATCAGACCAAGAATGTTTGTAATCATCTGAGGACTTGACAATATCGTTTTCAAGATTACTGCTAGTGCATTCATTTGTGTACAGTGTGAAAACGATGGGTCGAACTCACACAACCTTGGATGGCCCCCATGCTAATGTCTCTAGCCTCAGATAGGGTATCATAAACTCTAACCTGTTGAATATGGCTCGGCAGGAATGAGTGGTACCACCTGATGGTATCGGGGGGTTAACACGGCTTTAACTGGCTGAGTTGGACATGTGGCTGTATTGTGTTAAACACTGAACTGAAATCAATAAATAACAGTCTAGCATTGGCCTTGGGGTTTTCCAGATGCTTAACAACGAGATGCACTATGGCGTTGATTGCCTCATCAGTCCAACGACTTTGCTTTTTGGCAAATTGATAAGGACGTAACCCATGGTTCACATCTGAACGGAGCAAGTTCAACACTTTATTACGATGGGGGTCAGAGCAACATGTGTCTAGTCATCATTTTCTTTTGGACCAGGCTTTTTGGGAACTGGAAGGATATTGGCCTTTTTCCACAATGTGTAGAATAGCATTATACAGCTGGAGATTTATTCAACACAAAAAGGTTGGTACCCCGGGGCCCCAAATGTGGTAGTCCGGCCCTGTTTGATCCATATGATGCAGGCTACCCAACATTAAATCCTTTCTATTTCAGGCAGCACTTTCCTCACTGCCCACTAAAACTAAAGGCTATTGACATTTCTAATCTATGAGCATGCAGTGGAGCTCTTGTTCTCTCAACACTGTATCTGTCATATCACACTTGACATTTGGCGCCGCTGCTTCCACAAGCAGACTTCCCATTACTTTCACTGGCAAAAAGAAACTCAGACGTCATCAAGACACTGTCTCTCTGTCTGGCTTTTCAGAAATCCCCCTTTTAAAATAGCCTTACAATGGAATGTGTCTTTTTTACGTATGATGGTAATGTTGAACTCTCCACTGTTCCTATTTCAAAGGAAAACACCGTCACACACTTCCATTCACACAAACATCGGTTTGTCTGGCCAGTCGTTGGGCACACTTCACCGTGCAGACTTACAAATGTGTAGGTCTGAGCATTCGTCGTTTCAGGGAGCTTGTGGACTTCCTGTCCTCAAGCCGTGGTAGCCAGAGAATTTAATCTCTTAAAGAGGTAATCCCATTGGGCCTTTAACAGACATACTAAGTCCTTGTACCCCACTGCTACTCCTACGCAGCTCACAGCACATTAAAAGCTGACAGCTACTGTAACCTTTGACCCTCAACTCCAGTCCCATGCCGGCCTCCCACTGATGTATTCTTCTGACACAGCTGGACACAGCAGAGAGGAGAGGATTATGCCACTGTTGCTTTGTAACACATGACATATCTGGACAGTCCCAAAAGTACCACTTGAGCAAACACTCACACACACTTTGTCATGCCCAGTTCCAGCCAGTAACTTCATAGTGTTTGCAATTAAACACCTTGTCTCTTCAGATTCAGTGTGATAATATGTGGTGAACTCACACTTCAAAAGCACTGTACAATGCCAATATACTGTAGGTATCTGGAGAAAAGGACATGCTTTTGTCAGACAGACCATTAGGTGTGTAGATATGCAAATCAATGACCCATGTTACCGAGCAGAAAAAAAATCAAAATGAAAGTGAACATTGGGTCAATGACTTTTTACATTTACAATGCCCATAGAGCTGCTACCTGGAGTCTTCTTGAAGCTATTCATAGATTTTTTATTTAAAGTCGCTTCAAGATAATGATTACCCATCACGTTTTGGTCACGTAACCTTTCTATCCTAATATGATGAATCATGTATCATAGGGGACCAAATGCATTTTAATCAGTAAAGTCCCTTCAGTATCGATCACCCGTTGAGGAGATATTGTGATTGCGGAGGTCTGTAGTCGATGTGGCACTGAGGGATAATCGGTACCTGCACAAATATAACATCACTTTTAATTGAACTGTATGCCTTCAAGTTAGGCCAGCTTTTAATTCCTTCAAACTTCCTTTGACCGTGAGGATTCGGTTTTCTCAGAAGAAATCACAAGGAACCTGAATATTCCACCAAATGTTTAGTGTCATTTGACATGATTGATGATTAAAATATGTTGTTAGTCATACTCTATTAATCAAATTACTTCATGATCTTTTTATACAGAGATGCAATTTTTGTAAGCAGATAATGCTCAAAGACAGTGCGATGGCACACTTCAATAGAGCTATACAGAGTCCAATTAACTGAGTGTTATACATAGAGGTGATCTCAATTAAAATCTGACGCCGCAACAAGTGTATTTTTCACAGTATTTCAGGGCAAAACTATGAGGGAAATGATGGTTGACTCATTCCTAATTATGTCGGTTTATCTGTGTCACCAGACAAGTTTGATCATTAATCTGGGTGTGTCACTCAACCACCCTCGCTAAATTATAATAGACTTGTCATCATTTCTGGAGATGTCAAAAATATTTGTGCCGGCAAAATGAAATATCCCAACTGTCTCACAATCTGTTGACACTTTTCTAAAAATTAAGTTTGTTTGGACTTAGCGTAAAAAACTTCCCCACATATCCTCCTACTTTATATCCACCTATTGAAGCTCTTCACCTGGTAAGCCAGTACAAAGGGTTGGGCAAGGTGAGAGCAGATGGCGTGAGGTCACCCAAGTTATTTGATAAATGCCTCATATCTTTGCAGCGTTGACTGGTTCTGCATAGCCGTGGCCTCATATTTTGGAAGGATATGTTCTGGGCTCAGATAATGTCATCCACTGTGTTAGAATATCCCCCCCCCCCCCCGAAAGGCTTGGTTCTGATACTTCAGTCTGATAAGCCGCCACAGATACCAGCTCTTATGACTTGCAGTCCCCTTGCCCCTCATCACCAAACATCTATACTACTGAAGTGACGGGACAGAGGAGAAAACCCGATGCAGCTGTCTCCAGTGAAGGGAGTCTGATGGCCTTATCTTGGGGACAATGTCTTTAAGGCTGGGAGGTTTGTTCATCTCCATATACTACAGTGCCTTGCGAAAGTATTCGGCCCCCTTGAACTTTGCGAACTTTTGCCACATTTCAGGCTTCAAACATAAAGATATAAAACTGTATTTTTTTGTGAAGAATCAACAACAAGTGGGACACAATCATGAAGTGGAACGACATTTATTGGATATTTCAAACTTTTTTAACAAATCAAAAACTGAAAAATTGGGCGTGCAAAATTATTCAGCCCCCTTAAGTTAATACTTTGTAGCGCCACCTTTTGCTGCGATTACAGCTGTAAGTCGCTTGAGGTATGTCTCTATCAGTTTTGCACATCGAGAGACTGACATTTTTTCCCATTCCTCCTTGCAAAACAGCTCGAGCTCAGTGAGGTTGGATGGAGAGCATTTGTGAACAGCAGGTTTCAGTTCTTTCCACAGATTCTCGATTGGATTCAGGTCTGGACTTTGACTTGGCCATTCTAACACCTGGATATGTTTATTTTTGAACCATTCCATTGTAGATTTTGCTTTATGTTTTGGATCATTGTCTTGTTGGAAGACAAATCTCCGTCCCAGTCTCAGGTCTTTTGCAGACTCCATCAGGTTTTCTTCCAGAATGGTCCTGTATTTGGCTCCATCCATCTTTCCATCAATTTTAACCATCTTCCCTGTCCCTGCTGAAGAAAAGCAGGCCCAAACCATGATGCTGCCACCACCATGTTTGACAGTGGGGATGGTGTATTCAGCTGTGTTGCTTTTACGCCAAACATAACGTTTTGCATTGTTGCCAAAAAGTTCAATTTTGGTTTCATCTGACCAGAGCACCTTCTTCCACATGTTTGGTGTGTCTCCCAGGTGGCTTGTGGCAAACTTTTTATGGATATCTTTAAGAAATGGCTTTCTTCTTGCCACTCTTCCATAAAGGCCAGATTTGTGCAATATACGACTGATTGTTGTCCTATGGACAGAGTCTCCCACCTCAGCTGTAGATCTCTGCAGTTCATCCAGAGTGATCATGGGCCTCTTGGCTGCATCTCTGATCAGTCTTCTCCTTGTATGAGCTGAAAGTTTAGAGGGACGGCCAGGTCTTGGTAGATTTGCAGTGGTCTGATACTCCTTCCATTTCAATATTATCGCTTGCACAGTGCTCCTTGGGATGTTTAAAGCTTGGGAAATCTTTCTGTATCCAAATCCGGCTTTAAACTTCTTCACAACAGTATCTCGGACCTGCCTGGTGTGTTCCTTGTTCTTCATGATGCTCTCTGCGCTTTTAACGGACCTCTGAGACTATCACAGTGCAGGTGCATTTATACAGAGACTTGATTACACACAGGTGGATTGTATTTATCATCATTAGTCATTTAGGTCAACATTGGATCATTCAGAGATCCTCACTGAACTTCTGGAGAGAGTTTGCTGCACTGAAAGTAAAGGGGCTGAATAATTTTGCACGCCCAATTTTTCAGTTTTTGATTTGTTAAAAAAGTTTGAAATATCCAATAAATGTGTCATGTATTGTCATGTTGTGTCTTTCTGTCCTTTCCTTTCACCCTGTCTCCCTCTGCTGGTCGTATTAGGTTACCTTTTCTCCCCCGCTTTCCCCCAGCTGTTCCTTGTCTCCTCCTAACTACCCATTCACCCCGTTTCCCACCTGTTCCCTTTTTCCCTCTGATTAGGTCCCTATATCTCTCTCTGTTTCTGCTCCTGTCTTTGTCGGATTCTTGTTTGTTGTGTTTCATGCCTGAACCAGACTATCGTCATGTTTGCTGTAACCTTGTCCTGTCCTGTCGGAATCTGCCGGTCTGTCTGAACCTACCGATGTTTGGTTATTAAAGAAGCTCTGTTAAGTTAATTCGCTTTTGGGTCCTCATTCACTCACCGTGACAGAAGAATCCGACCAAGAATGGACCCAGCGACTTCGGATCCTCTCCACTCAGCCGTCGAGATCCAGGGAGCGATGCTAGGCAGACACGAGCAGGAATTGTCTGCTGCTCGACATGCCGTTGAGACCCTGGCCACCCAAGTCTCCAACCTCACAGAACAGGTTCACCATCTCCGCCTCGATCCACCGGCCACTTCCAGGGCTTTCGAATCTCCGGAGCCCAGAATCAATAACCCGCCGTGTTACTCTGGGGAGCCCACTGAATGCCGCTCGTTCCTCACCCAGTGTGATATTGTGTTTTCTCTCCAGCCCAACACTTACGCCAGGAGCACTGCTCGTGTCGCCTACGTCATATCTCTCCTTACTGGACGGGCTCGTGAGTGGGGCACGGCAATCTGGGAGGCAAGGGCTGAGTGTACTAACCAGTATCAGGACTTTAAGGAGGAGATGATACGGGTTTTTGATCGATCTGTTTTTGGGGAGGAGGCTTCCAGGGCCCTGTCTTCCCTATGTCAAGGCAATCGATCCATAACTGACTACTCTATTGAGTTTCGCACTCTTGCTGCCTCCAGTGGCTGGAACGAGCCGGCCTTGCTCGCTCGTCTTCTGGAGGGTCTCCGCGCAGAGGTAAAGGATGAGATTCTCTCCCGGGAGGTTCCTTCCAGCGTGGATTCCTTGATTGAACTCGCTAATCGCATTGAGCGACGGGTTGATCTTCGTCACCGAGCTCGTGGAAAGGAGCTCGCGCTCTCCGTTGCCCCCCTCTCCGCATCACTACCATCTTCCTCTGCCGGCTCGGGAGCTGAGCCTATGCAGCTGGGAGGTATCCGCATCTCGACTAAGGAGAGGGAACGGAGAATCACCAACCGCCTCTGTCTCTATTGCGGTTCTGCTGGTCATTTTGTCACTTCATGTCCAGTAAAAGCCAGAGCTCATCAGTAAGCGGAGGGCTACTGGTGAGCGCTACTACTCCTGTCTCTCCTTCAAGATCCTGCACTACCTTGTCGGTCCATCTACGCTGGACCGGTTCGTCAGCTTCCTGCAGTGCCTTAATAGACTCTGGGGCGGAGGGCTGTTTTATGGACGAGACCTGGGCTCGGGAACATGACATTCCTCTCAGACAGTTAAGGGAGTCCACGGCCTTGTTCGCCCTGGATGGTAGTCCTCTCCCCAGGATTCAGCGTGAGACGCTACCTTTAACCCTCACTGTTTCTGGTAATCATAGCGAAACCATTTATTTTTTAATTTTTCGTTCACCTTTTACACCTGTTGTTTTGGGCCATCCCTGGCTAGTTTGTCATAATCCTTCCATTAATTGGTCTAGTAATTCTATCCTCTCCTGGAACGTCTCTTGTCATGTGAAATGTTTAATGTCTGCTATCCCTCCTGTTTCCTCTGTCTCTTCTTCACAGGAGGAGCCTGGTGATTTGACAGGGGTGCCGGAGGAATATCACGATCTGCGCACGGTGTTCAGTCGGTCCAGGGCCACCTCTCTTCCTCCACACCGGTCGTATGATTGTAGTATTGATCTCCTTCCGGGAACCACTCCCCCCCGGGGTAGACTATACTCTCTGTCGGCTCCCGAACGTAAGGCTCTCGAGGATTATTTGTCTGTAGCTCTTGACGCCGGTACCATAGTCCCCTCCTCCTCTCCCGCCGGAGCGGGGGTTTTTTTTGTCAAGAAGAAGGACGGGTCTCTGCGCCCCTGCATAGATTATCGAGGGCTGAATGACATAACAGTGAAGAATCGTTATCCGCTTCCTCTTATGTCTTCAGCCTTCGAGATCCTGCAGGGAGCCAGGTTTTTCACTAAGTTGGACCTTCGTAACGCTTACCATCTCGTGCGCATCAGGGAGGGGGACGAGTGGAAGACGGCGTTTAACACTCCGTTAGGGCACTTTGAATACCGGGTTCTTCCTTTCGGCCTCGCTAACGCTCCAGCTGTCTTTCAGGCATTAGTCAATGATGTCCTGAGAGACATGCTGAACATCTTTGTTTTCGTTTACCTTGACGATATCCTGATTTTTTCACCGTCACTCCAGATTCATGTTCAGCACGTTCGACGTGTCCTCCAGCGCCTTTTAGAGAATTGTCTTTTTGTGAAGGCTGAGAAGTGCACTTTTCATGCCTCCTCCGTCACATTTCTCGGTTCTGTTATTTCCGCTGAAGGCATTAAGATGGATCCCGCTAAGGTCCAAGCTGTCATTGATTGGCCCGCCCCTAAGTCACGCATCGAGCTGCAGCGCTTTCTCGGCTTCGCGAACTTCTATCGTCGTTTCATCCGTAATTTCGGTCAGGTGGCAGCTCCTCTCACAGCCCTTACTTCTGTCAAGACGTGCTTTAAGTGGTCCGTTTCCGCCCAGGGAGCTTTTGATCTCCTCAAGAATCGTTTTACATCCGCTCCTATCCTTGTTACACCTGACGTCTCTAGACAGTTCGTTGTCGAGGTTGACGCGTCAGAGGTGGGCGTGGGAGCCATTCTTTCTCAGGGCTCCCTCTCTGACGACAAGGTCCACCCATGCGCGTATTTTTCTCATCGCCTGTCGCCGTCGGAACGTAACTATGATGTGGGAAACCGCGAACTGCTCGCCATCCGGTTAGCCCTAGGCGAATGGCGACAGTGGTTGGAGGGCGCGACCGTTCCTTTTGTCGTTTGGACTGACCATAGGAACCTTGAGTACAGCGCGTTGGGCGCTGTTTTTCGCTCGTTTCGAGTTCGTGATTTCTTATCGTCCGGGCTCTAAGAACACCAAGCCTGATGCTTTATCTCGTCTCTTCAGTTCTTCAGTAGCCTCCACTGACCCCGAGGGGATTCTCCCTGAGGGGCGTGTTGTCGGGTTGACTGTCTGGGGAATTGAGAGGCAGGTAAAGCAAGCGCTCACTCACACTCCGTCGCCGCGCGCTTGTCCTAGGAACCTTCTTTTCGTTCCCGTTCCTACTCGTCTGGCCGTCCTTCAGTGGGCTCACTCTGCCAAGTTAGCCGGCCACCCTGGCGTTCGGGGTACGCTTGCTTCCATTCGCCAGCGTTTTTGGTGGCCCACTCGGGAGCATGACACGCGTCGTTTCGTGGCTGCTTGTTCGGTCTGCGCGCAGACTAAGTCCGGTAACTCTCCTCCTGCCGGCCGTCTCAGGCCGCTTCCCATTCCCTCTCGACCGTGGTCTCACATCGCCTTAGATTTTGTCACCGGACTGCCTTCGTCAGCGGGGAAGACTGTTATTCTTACGGTTGTCGATAGGTTCTCTAAGGCGGCTCATTTCATTCCCCTTGCTAAGCTTCCTTCTGCTAAAGAGACGGCACAAATCATCATCGAGAATGTTTTCAGAATTCATGGCCTTCCGTCAGACGTCGTTTCGGACAGAGGTCCGCAATTCACGTCTCAATTTTGGAGGGAGTTTTGCCGTTTGATTGGGGCTTCCGTCAGTCTCTCTTCCGGCTTTCACCCCCAGTCTAACGGTCAAGCAGAACGGGCCAATCAGACTATTGGTCGCATCTTACGCAGTCTTTCTTATCGCAACCCTGCGTCTTGGTCAGAACAGCTCCCCTGGGCAGAATACGCCCACAACTCGCTTCCTTCGTCTGCGACCGGGCTATCTCCTTTTCAGAGTAGCCTCGGGTACCAGCCTCCGCTGTTCTCATCTCAGTTCGCCGAGTCCAGCGTCCCCTCCGCTCAGGCTTTTGTCCAACGTTGCGAGCGCACCTGGAAGAGGGTCAGGTCTGCACTTTGCCGTTATAGGACGCAGACTGTGAGGGCTGCTAATAAGCGTAGAACTAAGAGTCCTAGATATTGTCGCGGTCAGAGAGTTTGGCTCTCCACTCAGAACCTTCCCCTTAAGACGGCTTCTCGCAAGTTGACCCCGCGGTTCATTGGTCCGTTCCGTATTTCTCGGGTCATTAATCCTGTCGCAGTTCGACTTCTTCTTCCGCGATACCTTCGTCGCGTCCACCCGGTCTTCCATGTCTCCTGTATCAAGCCCGTTCTTCGCGCCCCCGCTCGTCTTCCCCCCCCCCCCATCCTTGTCGAGGGCGCACCCATCTACAGGGTCCGCAGGATTTTGGACATGCGTCCTCGGGGCCGTGGTCACCAGTACCTCGTAGATTGGGAGGGGTACGGTCCTGAGGAGAGGAGTTGGGTTCCCTCTCGGGACGTGCTGGACCGTGCGCTGATCGAGGATTTCCTCCGTTGCCGCCAGGTTTCCTCCTCGAGTGCGCCAGGAGGCGCTCGGTGAGTGGGGGGGTACTGTCATGTATTGTCATGTTGTGTCTTTCTGTCCTTTCCTTTCACCCTGTCTCCCTCTGCTGGTCGTATTAGGTTACCTTTTCTCCCCCGCTTTCCCCCAGCTGTTCCTTGTCTCCTCCTAACTACCCATTCACCCCGTTTCCCACCTGTTCCCTTTTTCCCTCTGATTAGGTCCCTATATCTCTCTCTGTTTCTGCTCCTGTCTTTGTCGGATTCTTGTTTGTTGTGTTTCATGCCTGAACCAGACTATCGTCATGTTTGCTGTAACCTTGTCCTGTCCTGTCGGAATCTGACGGTCTGTCTGAACCTACCGATGTTTGGTTATTAAAGAAGCTCTGTTAAGTTAATTCGCTTTTGGGTCCTCATTCACTCACCGTGACAAAATGTCGTTCCACTTCATGATTGTGTCCCACTTGTTGTTGATTCTTCACAAAGAAATACAGTTTTTTATCTTTATGTTTGAAGCCTGAAATGTGGCAAAAGGTCGCAAAGTTCAAGGAGGCCGAATACTTTCGCAAGGCACTGTATCTAAGGAAACAAACAGACAAGTGAACAAGAAATAAAATGACAAAAGACGTGGGGGGTAAAGAAAAAGAAAGCACTGGCATCAAATTAATTTGTGAAAAGATGATAAAGAGTCACTGTGGGATGATTTGAGGAAAGTCATAATACGTTATATTTTTTATTGCGTTGTGAAATAATAGCCTAGTTAGGTAGTTTCACGATTCTTTTGTAATTTTCTGATATTTCAGATGAGTTATGTGTTTGAAGATCATCCGACACTCAAGCCAGATGTTTTGTGTGTTTCTTTGTGTCAACAGTAATGAGTTAATTCGTTTTAACTAAAGACTCAGAAGGGTTTTAAATGTACAGTTGAAGTCGAAAGTTGACATACACCTTAGCCAAATACATTTAAACTCAGTTTTTCCACAATTCCTGACATTTACTCCTCGTAAACATCCCCTGTCTTAGGTCAGTTAGGATCACCACTTTATTTTAAGAATGTGAAATTTCAGAATAATAGCAGAGGGAATGATTTATATCAGCTTTAATTCTTTCATCACAGTCCCAGTGGGTCAGAAGTTTACATACACTCAATTAGTATTTGGTAGCGTTGCCTTTAAATTGTTGGGCTTGGGTCAAACGTTTTGGGTAGCCTTCCACAAGCTTCCAACAATAAGTTGGGTGAATTTTGGCCCATTCCTCCTGACAGAGCTGGTGTAACTGAGTCAGGTTTGTAGACTTCCTTGCTCGCACACACTTCTTCAGTTCTGCCCACAGATTTTCTATAGGATTGAGGTCAGGGCTTTGAGATGGCCACTCCAATACCTTGACTTTGTTGTCCTTAAGCCATTTTGCCACAACTTTGGAAGTATGCTTGGGGTCATTGTCCATTTGGAAGACCCATTTTCGACCAAGCTTTAATTTCCTGACTGATGTCTTGAGATGTTGCTTCAATATTTCCACATAATTTTCCTTCCTCATAAGGCCATCTATTTTGTGAAGCGCACCAGTCCTTCTTGCAGCAAGCACCCCCACATCATGATGCTACCACCCCCGTTCTTCAAGGTTGGGATGGTGTTCTTCGGCTTCCAAGACTCACCCCTTTTCCTCTAAACATAACAATGGTCATTATGGCCAAACAGTTCTATTTTTGTTTCATCAGACCAGAAGACATTTCTCCAAAAAGTACAATCTTTGTCCTCATGTGCAGTTGCAAACCATAGTCTGGCTTTTTTATGGTGGTTTTGGAGCAGTGGCTTCTTCCTTGCTGAGCGTTCTTTCAGAGTATGTCGATAAAGGACTCGTTTTACTGTGGATATAGATCTTTTTTTTACCTGTTTCCTCCAGCATCTTCACAGGGTCCTTTGCTGTTGTTCTAGGATTGATTTCACTTGTCGCACCAAAGTACGTTCATCTCTAGGAGACAGAACGTGTCTCCTTCCTGAGCAGTATGACAGCTGCGTGGTCCCATGGTGTTTATACTTGCGTATTATTGTTTGTGCAGATGAACGTGGCATCTGCAGGAGTTTGGAAATTGCTCCCAAGGATGAACCAGACTTGTGGAGGTCTACAATTTATTTTCTGAGGTCTTGGCTGATTTCTTTTGATTTTCCCATGATGTCAAGGAAAGAGGCACTGAGTTTAAAGGTAGGCCTGAAAAACATCCACAGGTACACCTCCAATTGACTCAAATGACGTCAATTAGCCGACCAGAAGCTCCTAAAGCCATGACATCATTTTCTGGAATATTCCAAGCTGTTTAAGGGCACAGTCAACTTAGTGTATGTAAACTTCTGACTCGCTGGAAGTGTGATACAGTGAATTATAAGTGAAATAATCTCTCTTTAAACAATTGTTGGAAAAATTACTTGTGTCATGCACAAAGTAGATGTCCTAACAACTAACAATTTTTTCAGAATGGCACAAATTCCCCGATATCAGGGTACTCATGTCAACATGTTTGCTTTCAGAGCATATTTGATCCCAAATGATAAGGGGGAGAGATACCTCGGACTTTCCAAAACGATAGTTTGTTTCACAAGAAATTTGTGGTGTGGTTGAAAAACGATTTTTAATGACTCCAACCTAAGTGTATGTAAATCTCCGACTTCAACTGTATGTTGTACTTCAGAGTCAATTTTAATAATGACACGTTGCTTACTGTTCAGACGTCCCTATGGAGTAGCTACCGAAATAAACAAGCAGAAATCTCCGAGCAGTTTAGGATGTTTTAACAATATCAACAGCAATCTCCCCAATAACTTACAATTCTAAAATAATAATTATTAAGCTGCTGCCTACATTGTTATTGTCAGTTTGAGTTTGGCCATCCTACACCTCAACCTTTCTTCTATTGATGTCAGACTGAATGATAGCAGGTGAAAACTCTTTCTCGCTCTGTCGTGGGAAGTGGAACTACATTTATTTGGAGGGCCAGACCTAATCACAGCTTATAAAATGACAACTTCTCCAGTATCAGGGTTGCTGGGTCTTAGAGGGAATCACTTGGGTCAAAACTCATCCCAGGCTGTAGAACCCTTTACAAAGAGTTGTGGGTTGGCCAAACTCAGGGAGACAGCACGCTATTGAGTACATTTGTTCAACTTTCCTTTTCGATTTCAGTCTTTGCTCTTTCCCAGTATTTTATTAGCTCTGTACAAATCTTTTGATAAAACCCAAGGCACTCTGAGCCACAGCAGTGTGAGTTTTATAGGCCCACAGTGGGTTGCTGTCCTTAATTAAGGGTTATATAGCAGATAGTACCGTGGCATGTCTTACACATGTATATGACATTAGAGCAGAGGATTTTTTTAAATAAAACTATAAGGCTATCAATTGCTAATTTATATCATGAACAAAGGAAATCCAGTTATTCATGTATTGTATGTGAATAATTGATCCACAGGCTTTGTAGATAAATCTTCAATTTCTCCCAGTATAAATCAATGACAGAGCAGTTAATTGAGGCGGCTTTTCCCATTGGTGTAGATGGAGTTGGCATCATAGCATGGTCACTAAAATCCGTTGTGATAATTTAAAGTTAAAATAAAGACCTCAATTTATCAGCAACACAGTCCTCCACCCCCTCTCAGTTCTGATCTGAAGAAAGATCACGGGAATGCTGATGAAAAGATAACACTGTATTTGATCTGAATGCCAAGTAAGTAAATATCTGAATAATTACACCTGACAAAAAAGAAAACGGCCAATCGCATAACATTTGCACGTAAAGTGTTTATTTGGACGCAGAGGGGAAAACTCCCATCATCAACATTAAAGAAGCATGCAGTGAGATGCATACTGATCCTTAGAGCCCTGCCTAATTAATCTCTTCGTCTCTGAGAAGGCCCGCCCCAGCCTCAGCACCAGCCTCAGCCTGCCACTAATATTCGAGGCTAGGAGATTAGCAGACTTAACTGCTCCTGAGAGACACAGCTTTGTTATCGGTCATTATTAACCTGAAGTACTAAGCGCCTGCATCCCCCCCAAAAAAGCAATAGTATTTTCTGACGTGGACTGTGCATTCGTCTCTCTTTCTTGATTCGCTGCTGTTTTTGAAAGACAGAAGAATGTACAGTAAAAATGGAGAATTCTTGGATTAAATTAAATGTGGGCTGTGGGGAAAATAGACCACAACTCACATCTGTTTTGAGCTCCGACACAATTCAAAGGCTTGACTGAGGGACACCGGGAACAACATTAAACCAGGCACAGCCCCGTCAAAAGTGAGCCTCTTATTTCAATTAATCTCTTTTCAGTATCTGATTGGTATCAATGCTGCTAGTTTGGAAAATCCTGCCGGAAGGTAAACCCCGTTTACTGCAGCAATAGAATGTTGCTCTAATTCTTATTGGACTGACAACCAGAACTGAGAGAACTGTACTGTCAGCTTACATTAGAATAGTCCCATAAATCACTGTCTTGGGGCAACTTCATACTGCTTGGACTCAGTAGCTAGTAAACATTGCACAGGGAAAATAGCTACCAATTTGCCATTGCATGGTTTGCTGTAGAGCAACTTACGCTATGTAGGCATTGAGATTACTTTTGTAAATGCTGTAGAAGGATGAATATAATTTGGACAATCAAAAACATGTTTACAGTTTAATTCAGACATGTACATACGTATACAGTTCAGAAGGCTGTTAATAACTACTAGTCTATGGCTTGAAGTAGTGAAAAATAATGTCTTCAGTGCATCTCAGGGAGTATGCTGCACTGCAGAGCGAGAGGGGAAAAGAGATGCAGGAGTGAACAAGGATAAGGGATTGTATTTCAGCACCATGGATAGCTCCTACTGTGCTCCCTTTCCTTACGCTGAAGGAAATTGAGGAGTGAGAGAGTGTGTGTGTGTGTGCTTAGATGCACGTGTGTTGAAGAGTGGATAGAATCTTGAACACCATTCACCATTTTTTTCTGTTTTGAATCCAGCAGGTATCCAGCCATGCTTTAATGATTTAAATGGAAAAGCTTTCCCCACTAAATCGATACTCGTCCACAGCATACTAAGGGATGAGACACCCTTTGTTTTACAAAGAGGACAGCTCATCATGATATAGTCAAAAGATCGATTGGAAAGACCTCAAAAAGCCTGTAGGTTGTTTGTTGGAATCCAATTATGTTGTTACACATGGTACAATAGTATACTACATACAGAATATCAGTGGTGGCTGGTGGGAGGAGCTATAGGAGAACGGTCTCATTGTAATGGCTGGAATGGAATTAATGGAACTGAGTCAAACGTGGTTACAATGTGTTTGATGTGTTTGATACCGTTCCATTGATTCCATTCCAGTTATTACAATGAGCCTCCTATAGCTCCTCCCACCAGCCTCCACTTCAGAATATGCATGTTTTCTGAATTATTTTCAAAAGGATTAAGACATTCAGCTGAATGTTTACGCAAAATTGTTGAATCATTTGCTGTTAACAAAGGAAATATGCCTCTTCCATGCTCGACTTGCATTTAAAATATACCGCATCTTTTGGAGACAGAATATTGGTCCCATGTCTCCTTCCTCCTCCCTCTCTGCCTCTCCTTCTGTCTTAATGCAGTCACGTCAGCTTCGACATCTAGAGTCCAACCATTCATCACGCCTGTTCAGCACATTGCCCACTGTCATCAAATACCTTATTAAGCTTCCAAGAAATACACCAGCCATAAACACAGAATATGAGATAAATATTTAGGTGTGTATGTCTCTGTCTGAATTCCCCTAATGAGCTGTCACTCACAGGCATACACACATTCTGTTTCCTCAGATGTTTATACCGTCATATTCTTTATCAACATCAAGCCCCCCCCCCCTCTCTCTTTCTCTTTCTCTCTCTTTCTCTGTCAAACATACTCATGCACGTAGGCACACACACACACACTCTTTCTCTCTCTTGCTCTGGCTCTCTCTCTCTGAGATGGGACCCCAAGATGCCTTTCCCGCCCACTCATTCCTCACAGATCCCAGGACCCTATTTACTCACATCTCATCTGATCTAAAGCAGCCATCTATGCAGCTATTATAGGGTTCGTTAAACCTAAGGTCATTTTGTACATATCATGACAAAATAAAAGTCAGCGTCATTTGCACACAAGTAGCACACAAACACATACAGTACATACTCACGTTCACACTCAGGCACTCTTAAAAAAATGGGTTCCAAAACCTCGTGGAGGGATAGTCTTCTACCAAGAACCATTTTGATCAGAATAACCCTTTTCGGAAGACAAAGGTTCTTTGATGATTCTTTGGAAGGCAAGAAGGATTCTATATATATAATATTTCCCAGCATGCTCTATTGCAGGGAGATTTTGTTTTACTGTAATATCTGTGTTTTTGCCTGTACATTGATCAGTTGATTAATTGTATGCTGCACAAAGATAAATAACATACAGTTTTCTTAACTAATCCAATCTGTTGGATTTAGTGCACCCGTTACTGAGATAGTTCTTCCAGTTTAGATGATTGAGGTACAGTATTCCATCTTCCCTACCTTAGCAGTCATTCTGAATGCAGGTTGCGGATGATTAACAATTCCACTTGTTGGATATCCTAACTCTGACTGGATTCCATTAAGAATTACACATCACTTTGCAAGCCATCATAATGTGATTGACAGGCCTGATGTGGCCTGTAAAGCCAGGAGATTCATAATACCATTGTGTTAGGGTATAACTAGCCACTCATAGAAAGGCCTTATGATATATGTAATGTATTGTCATAAATAACAAAAAGGTAAAGGCTAAGAAAGCTGGTGGGACCGTTCATAGAGGGTTCTATGAACCGTTCAAAGATAAAATGGTTCTGGGTAGAACCCTTCATAGACGGTTCTAGAAAGAACCTTTAGACGATAAAGTGGTTCTCGGTAAAAAAAACGTTCATAGAGAGTTCTAGGTAGAACCACATATGAGGGAGTTATTTGAAGAACCCTACATAGAGGGTTCTAGATAGAATGCTCTGCAAAGGGTTCTACCAAGCACCAGAAAGGATTCCCCTATAGGGACAAACCGAAGCACCCTGTATAGTTCTACTTAGCACCTTTTTTTTCTCTAAGAGTGCACACACCAGGCATGCACACACCTTACTTATGCTTGTGTGCGTATACCACCTCACCAGATGCATGACTTTGTGGGGCATATCAGGATTTGCAACAAAACATGTAGTGAAATCCTGGTATTTATAGGGAGACGAGTGATTATTTTGTCCGTCTCAATGTAATTCCAAGAAATTCCTCACTATGCTACTCAAGTGGGATCCAAAGGCATGGTTCATGTCTCCTACAAGACATCGGAAACATTACTCATATTCCATGACCTAGACGTCAGTAATGCCTGTGGAAATATCTGATTCCTGTCTGAAGAAAATGTACAGCATTGCCTTGAAAAACACATGTTACTTAAGCCAACCTTTTGCTTTTCACACTTTTTTTATTTATAGTTAGGTTTCGGGGATATCCTGTGATATCCGGTGCCTGTGGACCAGGGGAGGCTGGTGGGAGGAGATATTGGAGGACAGGCTCATTGTAAAGGCTGGAATAGCTTAAATGGAACCGGGTCAAACGTGTTTTCCATATGTTCAATTCCATTCCATGAATTAAATTCCAGCCATTACAAAGAGCCCGTCCTCATATAGCTTCTCCCACCAGCCTCCTCTGCTGTGGACGTCATTCTGTCTTAAACAAAATGCGGTCTCATTCCATGGCTCCTCTGGAAAAGCATTGCAGCAAAAATGTAATTCTCTAACCTATACAGTACATGGTCAGGTCTGGGCCATTTACCTCAGAGCCGTTGGTGAATTGGACTTTTCTCACTCCGCCACGTTCCCCAACATGATTCAGTGGCTGGCCTTTAGGTTGTTATTGGTCCTTAATGTAACATTGCACTAGTTCACCTGGTGCCCAAACATGTTGAGGTCAGGTTAAGGCCAGATATCTATTAGACCCCGCTCCACTATGCCAAAAGTCACCACATGGTCTTAAAATAAAATAAAATAAAATAAAAATGTTACACAGCTGACATATAAGGAAGGCTTTAAGGTAAATCATTACAGAGACACCTCACTCATACCAATTCATCAAAGTAACTGATGGATGAGGGGAGAAAGAGGTCAACGAACAGGGTGTTTATGCTCCCCAACAGATTCACCGAAGTCCACGTTTCTTCCCTCTTTATTGTCGGATCGTTTTAAAACAAAAGAAGGGAGAGACTGGAGCGCAAGGTGGCCTCTGTATATTTGCAGTTCAGTGCCAATCATTTTTCTCCTCCATCATCTAAACTGTGTCCTCTTTGAAGACTATTGTATATGCCATTTCATTACTAGAACTAGACCAATCAGGGCATCTGTCATATGTTCCTCGCATTTACGTGTCTAGGAAGGTCGTCAGAGGTATTTAAAATGCAGCTTTAGTAAATGGGTTGGACAAAACAATGTGATTTTGATCGATGACGCAGTTCATTCATTGGATAAACAGACAACTTTCTCATCCACTGCTCATGCTTCCTCCTTAAAATATTCATTCATCTTGTGCCACATTACATTCATGAAATTGCCCATTTAAATCTCAGCCACACCTGTATCACTACCACAGCTGAGAGATTTTCTTCTTGATCTCTCTCTCTCGTTCTCTCATTACAGCATCAATTACATATAATACTTTCCATCTCTCAATAAATTGTAGCCTTGTGTTAACTTTCAGTGTACACAGTACGCACAACCAAATATGCCTAGAACACACAATGCCTTGACTTTGATAAGAGACTAATTTCTGTGGTCCTTCGTAACCATTTCTGTTCTAATTGTGTTCTGTGGCATGAACCCTGCTTTCTGGCAGTGACCATCCACACTTCTGTCACGCATGGGGAGCTGAATCACAAACACACAGTACCATGGTGTTTGGAGTACAGAGGAAAACAATGACTTTTGATTCAGCTTGGGGAGAACAGTGGGGAGGTCCGGATCAAGCCATGGATCGGGAAACATGTTCATTCTGTCACTTTAATTACGATATTGTTGTCGACCTCACCTCCAAATATTGTTTCATAGGGATCACGCAACATCCATTATGTTATGGCAACAGTGTTCCTATGAACGCCTACAGTCCAACAGTGATGTCGGCGCATTTTGGAATCCTAACCCATTTGAAACACTGTGTGTTTGAGCTAAGACTGCTGGGTTGTTGCATTGCATTTGTTTATTTCTTCTGCATCTGCTGATACCAAACATTAGCCTGTGTGATCAACGAGGGCTGAGCTAGAGCACTGTTTGTGAGACAAGGGTGGATCCCAAAAACGTTTCTTCTCACAAAAAAAGTCTGCAAAAAGTAAAAACGATTTGAGCTATTATGACCCATCATATGACCCACCTCTCAAGCTCTGTCAGGTTGAATGGGGAGCGTCGATGCACAGATATTTTCAGGTCTCTCCAGAGATGTTCAATTGGATTCAAGTCCGGACTCGGGCTGGGCCACTCAAGGACATTCAGAGACTTGTCCCGAAGCCACTCCTGCGTTGTCTTGGCTGTATGCTTAGGGTCGTTGTCCTGTTGGAAGGTGCCACAGTCTGTGGTACTGAGCTCTCTGGAGCAGGTTTTCATCAAGGATCTCTCTGTACTTTTCTCCTTTCGTCTTTCCCTCGATCCTGACTAGTCTCCCAGTCCCTGCGGCTAAAAAACATCCCCACAACATGATGCTGCCACCACCATGCTCCACCATAGGGATGGTGCCAGGTTTCCTCCAGACGTGATGCTTGGCATTCAAGCCAAAGAGTTCAATCTTAGTTTCATCAGACCAGAGAATCTTGTTTCTCATGGTCTAGGAGTCTTTTAGGTGCCTTTTAGCTAACTCTAAGTGGGCTGTCATGTGTCTTTTACTGTTTTTAACTGAGGAGTGGCTTCCGTCGGGCCACTCTACCATAAAGGCCTGATTGGTGGAGTGCTGCAGAGATGGTTGTCCTTCTGGAAGGTTCTCCCATCTCTACAGAGGAACTCTGGAGCTCTGTCAGAGTGACCATCGGGTTCTTGGTCACCTTCCTGATCATGGCCCTTCTCCCCTGATTGCTCAGTTTTGCCGGGCGGCCAGCTCCATGGAGAGTCTCTGTGCTTCCAAACTTCTTCCATTTAAGAATGATGGATGCCACTGTGTTCTTGGGAATCTTCAATGCTGCAGAAATGTTTTGGTACACTTCCCCAGATCTGTGCCTCAACACAATCCTGTCTCGGAGCTCTACGGACAATTCCTTCAACCTCATGGCTTGGTTTTTGCTCTGACATGCACTGTCAACTGTGGGACCTTTCCAAATCATGTCCAATCAATTGAAATGACCACAGGTGGACTCCAAGTTGTGAAAACACATCAAGGATGATAAATGGATACAGGATGCATCTGAGCTCAATTTTAGTCTCATAGCAAAGGGTCTGAATACTTATGTGAATAAGGTATTTCAGTGTTTGTATTTTTTTGAAAAATATGGAATTGTTTTGTTTGTCATCATGGATGTATTGTGTGTAGATTGATGAGGGAAAAAAACAATATCATCCAGTTTAGAATAAGGTTGTAACGTTACAAAATGTGGAAAAAGTCAAGGGGTCTGAGTATTTTTGGAATGCACTGTATATCTATCCGGACCCGTTTTACTGCCGATGCGGAGCCCCACCGTGCCTTCACGACTGGACTTCCGACGTTATCTGCCCGAGGGAGTTATCCAACTGGCCCCTCCGTCGCAACGTTACCTGAACGCGCATCTGCGGTCCGCTAATCGCTATCTGTCTTATCGGCTGCTATCTGAATAGGTCTATCGGACAATTTTTCTTGGGTCACTATAACTATATCTATTTTGCCAATTTGATTGATCCCCTCTACCACACTGAACCCCACTAATCTACAGATGGAAACGCACGAGGTGGCTAAAAACAGACCTCCATCCTATGCTAGCTTGCTACTGATGGCCCGGCTAGCTGTCTGAATTGCCGTGACCCCAACCAACCTCACTACTCACTAGACCCTTATGATCACTCGACTAAGCATGCCTCTCCTTAATGTCAATATGTCCTTGTCCATTGCTGTTCTGGTTAGTGTTTATTGGCTTATTTCACTGTAGAGTCTCTAGCCCTGCTCACTATACCTTATCCAACCTTTCAGTTCCACCACCCACACATGCGATGACATCACCTGGTTTCAATTATGTTTCTAGAGACAATATCTCTCTCATCATCACTCAATACCTAGGTTTACCTCCACTGTATTCACATTACACCATACCTTTGTCTGTACATTATACCTTGAAGCTATTTTATTGCACACAGAAACCCCCTTTTACTCTCTGTTCCAGACGTTCTAGACAACCAATTCTCATAGCTTTTAGCCGTACCCTTATCCTACTCCTCCTCTGTTCCTCTGGTGATGTAGAGATGAATCCAGGCCCTGCAGTGCCTAGCTCCACTCCTATTCCCCAGGCGCTCTCTTTTGATGACTTCTGTAACCGAAATAGCCTTGGTTTCATGCATGTTAACATTAGAAGCCTCCTCCCTAAGTTTGTTTTATTCACTGCTTTAGCACACTCTGCCAACCCGGATCTTCTAGCCGTGTCCGAATCCTGGTTCAGGAAGACCACCAAAAATTCTTAAATCTTCATCCCCAACTACAACATTTTCAGACAAGATAGAACAGCCAAAGGGAGCGGTGTTGCAATCTACTGCAAAGATAGCCTGCAGAGTTCTGTCCTACTATCCAGGTCTGTACCCAAACAATTTGAACTTCTACTTTTAAAAATCCACCTCTCTAAAAACAAGTCTCTCACCTTTGACGCCTCCTATAGACCACCCTCTGCCCCCAGCTGTGCTCTGGACACCATATGTGAACTGATTGCCCCCCATCTATCTTCAGAGCTCGTGCTGCTAGGCAACCTAAACTGGAACATGCTTAACAACCCAGCCAACCTACAATCTAAGCTTGGTGCCCTCAATCTCACACAAATTATCAATTAACCTACCAGGTACCACCCCAAAGCCGTAAACACGGGCACCCTCATAGATATCATCCTAACCAACTTGCCCTCTAAATACACCTCTGCTGTTTTCAACCAAGATCTCAGCGATCACTGCCTCATTGCCTGCATCCGGTCAAACGACCTCCACTCATCACTGTCAAACGCTCCCTGAAACACTTCAGCGAGCAGGCCTTTCTAATCGACCTGGCCGGGGTATCCTGGAAGGATATTGATCTCATCCCGTCAGTAGAGGATGCCTAGTTATTTAAAAAAAATGCCTTCCTCACCATCTTAAATAAGCATGCCCCATTCAAGAAATGTAGAACCAGGAACAGATAGCCCTTGGTTCTCTCCAGACCTTAACCAACACAAAAACATCCTATGGCGTTCTGCATTAGCATCGAACAGCCCCCGTGATATGCAACTTTTCAGGGAAGCTAGAAACCAATATACACAGGCAGTTGGAAAAGCCAAGGCTAGCTTTTTCAAGCAGAAATTTGCTTCCTGCAACAGAAACTCAAGTCCATGGAGAATAAGAACACCTCCTCCCAGCTGCCCAATGCACTGAAGATAGGAAACACAGTCACCACCAATAAATCCACTATAATTGATCATTTCAATAAGCACTTTTCTACGGCTGGCCATGCTTTCCACCTGGCTAACCCTAGCCCAGTCAACAGCCCTGCACCCCCCACAGCAACTCGCCCAAGCCTTCCCCATTTCTCATTCTCACAAATCCAGTCAGCTGATGTTCTGAAAGAGCTGCAAAATCTGAACCCCTACAAATCAGACAGGCTAGACAATCTGGACCCTTTCTTTCTAAAATGATCTGCCGAAATTGTTGCCACCCCTATTACTAGCCTGTTCAACCTCTCTCTCGTGTTGTCTGAGATTCCCAATGATTGGAAAGCAGCTGCGGTCATCCCCCTTTTCAAAGGGGGGGAACACTCTTGACCCAAACTGCTACAGACCTATATCTATCCTACCCTGCCTTTCTAAGGTCTTCGAAAGCCAAGTCAACAAACAGATTACCGACCATTTTGAATCCCAACATACCATCTCCGCTATGCAATCTGGTTTCAGAGCTGGTCATGGGTGCACCTCAGCGATGCTCAAGGTCCTAAACGATATTTTAACCGCCATCATTAAGAAACAATGCTGTGCAGCCGAATTCATTGACCTGGCCAAGGCTTTCGACTCTGTCAATCACCACATGCTCATCGGCAGACTCGACAGCCTTGGTTTCTCAAATGGTTGCCTCGCCTGGTTCACCAACTACTTCTCTGATAGAGTTCAGTGTGTCGAATCGGAGGGCCTGTTGTCCGGGCCTCTGGCAGTCTCTATGGGGGTGCCACAAGGTTCAATTCTTGGACCGACTCTCTTCTCTGTATACATCAATGATGTTGCTCTTGCTGCTGGAGAGTCTCTGATCCACCTCTACACAGACGACACCATTCTGTATACTTCTGGCCCTTCTTTGGACACTGTGTTAACAACCCTCCAGGCGAGCTTCAATACCATACAACTCTCCTTCCGTGGCCTCCAATTGCTCTTAAATAAGTAAAACTAAGCGCATGCTCTTCAACCGATCGCTGCCTGCACCTGCCCGCCTGTCCAACATCACTACTCTGGACGGTTCTGACTTAAAATATGTGGACAACTACAAATACCTAGGTGTCTGGTTAGACTGTAAACTCTCCTTCCAGACTCACATCAAACATCTCCAATCCAAAGTTAAATCTAGAATTGGCTTCCTATTTCGCAACAAAGCATCCTTCACTCATGCTGCCAAGCATACCCTTGTAAAACTGACCATCCTACCAATCCTCGACTTCGGCGATGTCATTTACAAAATAGCCTCCAATACCCTACTCAATAAATTGGATGCATTCTATCAGAGTGCCATCTGTTTTGTCACCAAAGCCCCATATACTACCCACCACTGCCACCTGTATGCTCTCGTTGGCTGTCCCTCGCTTCATACTCGTCGCCAAACACTCCAGGTCATCTACAAGACCCTGCTAGGTAAAGTTCCCCCTTATCTCAGCTTGCTGGTCACCATAGCAGCACCCACCTGTAGCACGCGCTCTCTCTGGTCACCCCCAAAACCAATTATTCCTTTGGCCGCCTCTCCTTCCAGTTCTCTGCTGCCAATGACTGGAACGAACTACAAAAATCTCTGAAACTGGAAACACTTATCTCCCTCACTAGCTTTAAGCACCAGCTGTCAGAGCAGCTCACAGATTACTGCACCTGTACATAGCCCATCTATAATTTAGCCCAAACAACTACCTCTCTCCCTACTGTATTTATTTGTGTATTTGTTTTGCTCCTTTGCACCCCATTATTTATATCTCTACTTTGCACATTCTTCCACTGCAAATCAACCATTCCATGGTGGTGCCAGGTTTCCTCCAGACGTGATGCTTGGCATTCAAGCCAAAGAGTTCAATCTTAGTTTCATCAGACCAGAGAATCTTGTTTCTCATGGTCTAGGAGTCTTTTAGGTGCCTTTTAGCTAACTCTAAGTGGGCTGTCATGTGTCTTTTACTGTTTTTAACTGAGGAGTGGCTTCCGTCGGGCCACTCTACCATAAAGGCCTGATTGGTGGAGTGCTGCAGAGATGGTTGTCCTTCTGGAAGGTTCTCCCATCTCTACAGAGGAACTCTGGAGCTCTGTCAGAGTGACCATCGGGTTCTTGGTCACCTTCCTGATCATGGCCCTTCTCCCCTGATTGCTCAGTTTTGCCGGGCGGCCAGCTCCATGGAGAGTCTCTGTGCTTCCAAACTTCTTCCATTTAAGAATGATGGATGCCACTGTGTTCTTGGGAATCTTCAATGCTGCAGAAATGTTTTGGTACACTTCCCCAGATCTGTGCCTCAACACAATCCTGTCTCGGAGCTCTACGGACAATTCCTTCAACCTCATGGCTTGGTTTTTGCTCTGACATGCACTGTCAACTGTGGGACCTTTCCAAATCATGTCCAATCAATTGAAATTACCACAGGTGGACTCCAAGTTGTGAAAACACATCAAGGATGATAAATGGATACAGGATGCATCTGAGCTCAATTTTAGTCTCATAGCAAAGGGTCTGAATACTTATGTGAATAAGGTATTTCAGTGTTTGTATTTTTTTGAAAAATATGGAATTGTTTTGTTTGTCATCATGGATGTATTGTGTGTAGATTGATGAGGGAAAAAAACAATATCATCCAGTTTAGAATAAGGTTGTAACGTTACAAAATGTGGAAAAAGTCAAGGGGTCTGAGTATTTTTGGAATGCACTGTATATCTATCCGGACCCGTTTTACTGCCGATGCGGAGCCCCACCGTGCCTTCACGACTGGACTTCCGACGTTATCTGCCCGAGGGAGTTATCCAACTGGCCCCCCCGTCGCAACGTTACCTGAACGCGCATCTGCGGTCCGCTAATCGCTATCTGTCTTATCGGCTGCTATCTGAATAGGTCTATCGGACAATTTTTCTTGGGTCACTATAACTATATCTATTTTGCCAATTTGATTGATCCCCTCTACCACACTGAACCCCACTAATCTACAGACGGAAACGCACGAGGTGGCTAAAAACAGACCTCCATCCTATGCTAGCTTGCTACTGATGGCCCGGCTAGCTGTCTGAATTGCCGTGACCCCAACCAACCTCACTACTCACTAGACCCTTATGATCACTCGACTAAGCATGCCTCTCCTTAATGTCAATATGTCCTTGTCCATTGCTGTTCTGGTTAGTGTTTATTGGCTTATTTCACTGTAGAGTCTCTAGCCCTGCTCACTATACCTTATCCAACCTTTCAGTTCCACCACCCACACATGCGATGACATCACCTGGTTTCAATTATGTTTCTAGAGACAATATCTCTCTCATCATCACTCAATACCTAGGTTTACCTCCACTGTATTCACATTACACCATACCTTTGTCTGTACATTATACCTTGAAGCTATTTTATTGCACACAGAAACCCCCTTTTACTCTCTGTTCCAGACGTTCTAGACAACCAATTCTCATAGCTTTTAGCCGTACCCTTATCCTACTCCTCCTCTGTTCCTCTGGTGATGTAGAGATGAATCCAGGCCCTGCAGTGCCTAGCTCCACTCCTATTCCCCAGGCGCTCTCTTTTGATGACTTCTGTAACCGAAATAGCCTTGGTTTCATGCATGTTAACATTAGAAGCCTCCTCCCTAAGTTTGTTTTATTCACTGCTTTAGCACACTCTGCCAACCCGGATCTTCTAGCCGTGTCCGAATCCTGGTTCAGGAAGACCACCAAAAATTCTTAAATCTTCATCCCCAACTACAACATTTTCAGACAAGATAGAACAGCCAAAGGGAGCGGTGTTGCAATCTACTGCAAAGATAGCCTGCAGAGTTCTGTCCTACTATCCAGGTCTGTACCCAAACAATTTGAACTTCTACTTTTAAAAATCCACCTCTCTAAAAACAAGTCTCTCACCTTTGACGCCTCCTATAGACCACCCTCTGCCCCCAGCTGTGCTCTGGACACCATATGTGAACTGATTGCCCCCCATCTATCTTCAGAGCTCGTGCTGCTAGGCAACCTAAACTGGAACATGCTTAACAACCCAGCCAACCTACAATCTAAGCTTGGTGCCCTCAATCTCACACAAATTATCAATGAACCTACCAGGTACCACCCCAAAGCCGTAAACACGGGCACCCTCATAGATATCATCCTAACCAACTTGCCCTCTAAATACACCTCTGCTGTTTTCAACCAAGATCTCAGCGATCACTGCCTCATTGCCTGCATCCGGTCAAACGACCTCCACTCATCACTGTCAAACGCTCCCTGAAACACTTCAGCGAGCAGGCCTTTCTAATCGACCTGGCCGGGGTATCCTGGAAGGATATTGATCTCATCCCGTCAGTAGAGGATGCCTAGTTATTTAAAAAAAATGCCTTCCTCACCATCTTAAATAAGCATGCCCCATTCAAGAAATGTAGAACCAGGAACAGATAGCCCTTGGTTCTCTCCAGACCTTAACCAACACAAAAACATCCTATGGCGTTCTGCATTAGCATCGAACAGCCCCCGTGATATGCAACTTTTCAGGGAAGCTAGAAACCAATATACACAGGCAGTTGGAAAAGCCAAGGCTAGCTTTTTCAAGCAGAAATTTGCTTCCTGCAACAGAAACTCAAGTCCATGGAGAATAAGAACACCTCCTCCCAGCTGCCCAATGCACTGAAGATAGGAAACACAGTCACCACCAATAAATCCACTATAATTGATCATTTCAATAAGCACTTTTCTACGGCTGGCCATGCTTTCCACCTGGCTAACCCTAGCCCAGTCAACAGCCCTGCACCCCCCACAGCAACTCGCCCAAGCCTTCCCCATTTCTCATTCTCACAAATCCAGTCAGCTGATGTTCTGAAAGAGCTGCAAAATCTGAACCCCTACAAATCAGACAGGCTAGACAATCTGGACCCTTTCTTTCTAAAATGATCTGCCGAAATTGTTGCCACCCCTATTACTAGCCTGTTCAACCTCTCTCTCGTGTTGTCTGAGATTCCCAATGATTGGAAAGCAGCTGCGGTCATCCCCCTTTTCAAAGGGGGGGAACACTCTTGACCCAAACTGCTACAGACCTATATCTATCCTACCCTGCCTTTCTAAGGTCTTCGAAAGCCAAGTCAACAAACAGATTACCGACCATTTTGAATCCCAACATACCATCTCCGCTATGCAATCTGGTTTCAGAGCTGGTCATGGGTGCACCTCAGCGATGCTCAAGGTCCTAAACGATATTTTAACCGCCATCATTAAGAAACAATGCTGTGCAGCCGAATTCATTGACCTGGCCAAGGCTTTCGACTCTGTCAATCACCACATGCTCATCGGCAGACTCGACAGCCTTGGTTTCTCAAATGGTTGCCTCGCCTGGTTCACCAACTACTTCTCTGATAGAGTTCAGTGTGTCGAATCGGAGGGCCTGTTGTCCGGGCCTCTGGCAGTCTCTATGGGGGTGCCACAAGGTTCAATTCTTGGACCGACTCTCTTCTCTGTATACATCAATGATGTTGCTCTTGCTGCTGGAGAGTCTCTGATCCACCTCTACACAGACGACACCATTCTGTATACTTCTGGCCCTTCTTTGGACACTGTGTTAACAACCCTCCAGGCGAGCTTCAATACCATACAACTCTCCTTCCGTGGCCTCCAATTGCTCTTAAATAAGTAAAACTAAGTGCATGCTCTTCAACCGATCGCTGCCTGCACCTGCCCGCCTGTCCAACATCACTACTCTGGACGGTTCTGACTTAAAATATGTGGACAACTACAAATACCTAGGTGTCTGGTTAGACTGTAAACTCTCCTTCCAGACTCACATCAAACATCTCCAATCCAAAGTTAAATCTAGAATTGGCTTCCTATTTCGCAACAAAGCATCCTTCACTCATGCTGCCAAGCATACCCTTGTAAAACTGACCATCCTACCAATCCTCGACTTCGGCGATGTCATTTACAAAATAGCCTCCAATACCCTACTCAATAAATTGGATGCATTCTATCAGAGTGCCATCTGTTTTGTCACCAAAGCCCCATATACTACCCACCACTGCCACCTGTATGCTCTCGTTGGCTGTCCCTCGCTTCATACTCGTCGCCAAACACTCCAGGTCATCTACAAGACCCTGCTAGGTAAAGTTCCCCCTTATCTCAGCTTGCTGGTCACCATAGCAGCACCCACCTGTAGCACGCGCTCTCTCTGGTCACCCCCAAAACCAATTATTCCTTTGGCCGCCTCTCCTTCCAGTTCTCTGCTGCCAATGACTGGAACGAACTACAAAAATCTCTGAAACTGGAAACACTTATCTCCCTCACTAGCTTTAAGCACCAGCTGTCAGAGCAGCTCACAGATTACTGCACCTGTACATAGCCCATCTATAATTTAGCCCAAACAACTACCTCTCTCCCTACTGTATTTATTTGTGTATTTGTTTTGCTCCTTTGCACCCCATTATTTATATCTCTACTTTGCACATTCTTCCACTGCAAATCAACCATTCCAGAGTTTTACTTGCTATATTGTATTTACTTCGCCACCATGGCGTTTTTTGCCTTTACCTCCCTTATCTCACCTCACTTGCTCAAATTGTATATAGACTTATTTTTCTTCTGTATTATTGACTATATGTTTGTTTTACTCCATGTGTAACTCTGTGTTGTTGTATGTGTTGAACTGCTTTGCTTTATCCTTGGCCAGGTCGCAATTGTAAATGAGAACTAGTTCTCAACTTGCCTACCTGGTTAAATAAAGGTTAAATAAAATAAATTTAAAAAATATGACTGTCACAAGCCACACAAGAGTTGTTGGAAGGTAAAGGGTCCTTCTACATAGATGATCATAGGAAATCCCTGGACACATCTGTCTATAATACTTAGTAAGATCACATAGTTGCTGTCACAAACTCCAAACTCCACACAGTTGTCACTTTCTAGTTGAATATTTATTCCCCACTGAGGAAACTATTTCTGTACTTATAGCATTCTTAGAAATTCATTTTTATCAGGTTTTTGATTGGTAGAATTTGTTTTTGTATAATAAAACTACAACTCATGAATTCAGCTGTTTTGTATTCTACTTGTAGCCCTGGTTGTCCTGAATAGAAAATAGTAATACACTTCAATATGTGGGCAGAGCAACTGTGGGATTTCCTGGGACTGATAAGGTAAGGGCTTTTATTGTCCGTGGCATTCAGAATGTGCTGTTTCATAAACAGGAAGACGACAATCAATCAACAAACTGAACAAAAACAAGAACATTGGTAGAAAACACAGCAACACAGATGGAAAACAGTGATTTATTAACTTAGCTGAAAACCTTGAGCAGATCTCCAACTCAGCTTTATGCTGTGCATATATTTGTAATACTTTTAAACTTTAGCGTGTTTACAACAAAAAATAGATGTCATTCCTTGTTCTGTATCTGAATGCGTGCCCCTATTTTTCCAGGTCTCCCTTGAAAACCAACAGAAGAAAAAAAAAAACATGGCATCCTTTTGATCCATGAGAGTCTTGCTCTGTGTATTTTGCAGGTGCAGTGTCTCAATTTATGGTCTGCATGAGATCCAGACCCAGATAGGACTAAAGGATAATCTACGCTCAGAACTCTTCTGTACCAGTCCAGTGGCTCTGAGCTTCCAATAATTGAACATACACACCTCGAGATTCCACACGTTCTATTATTCATAAGGACATATAAACACTGCCACCCCCCTGGCACTCACTCACTCTGGCTCGTAAAGGGCTCTGTGGACTTCCCCTACACCAGGTGACATGTTCAGACAAGTCCTGTGAGTCACCAAAACACACCTCTGGAAGTGGGAAAATCTAAGTGAAGGACACTCACTATAAGTCATCACGTCTTCTGTGGCTGGCTCCACTGTTGAGTCATGTCCATTTGATATCAAGCTGGAGAGACAGTCAAACGCACAGCTGTCTAGATCTGTTGCCCTCTTACATACAGTATAGCAACTTGGTCCTCACGGGTGTAAATTCTGTGTCTGGAGAGTCAGCTAACCCCTTTATATCAGGACTTGGTTTGCATGACACACACAATGCCAGGCAGGGGGGAAGTGCAGATTGGAGACAAAATGCTAATTTACTTTTAGATAAATAATTCACAGACTTTGTTTGCAGGAAAGGTTGGTGCATGTGACATCTGCAATGCATACAAAGCTGGGAGGAATTCTCATCATGCATATTTAAGTAGAACACTGAATCTCTGTCTCAATGCTTGATGGGTATTGTTTTAAGTACGGGGGAAAAAAACAGAAGCCATTTTCTTATTTAATTACAAAAATTGGATCCAGATGACAGGGATGCAGACTTATGAGGGAGTGAGAAGTGATTTTGAATCCATGTATTTTTTTATTTTCTCAGCACTGAGATGCAGAAGATGGGGCCACAATCACCAACAAAGTGTTCATCTTTTTCTCCACAACTCCAGAATGGCTGCGATCCAGGACTGTGAATATACTGTAGCTACATTCACATTTCTGAAAGAGCAGTGACATCCTTTTGTCCAATCTGTTCTGACCCTTCCTTCCCCCACCACCTGCACACACACCCGCAAGCACGTTCACGGGCACATTTTGATCTGATCAAAAATCGTATCATTTTTGTTATGTCTATGCCTATGTATGCCCTTTATCTCTGAGTATGCTCCATGGCTATTTGCAGTTCTGAGAATGTCCCCCGTGACAGTGAGACAGAGGTGTGAGTGAATATTTGAATAAGCAGGTATGTATATATATTTTCTGTATGATAACTGCCTGTTCCCATGGCAACGAATCCCTGCCTTTAAGCCCTGGAGGGTGCGTCATTTTCTCTCCTTCGAGGACCGCTTTCTGTACAGAAACAGACAGGTACTCGGATATTGCATCGTGATTAAGTTAACTCTTGTTTTTTCACTCTTGAAAGAAAAGAGAAAATAGTTACAGTGTATTTTTGTTTCCGGAAGAAAGTGAGTCTAGGAGATTCAATAAATAGTTTTATCCATATTTATCTTAAACTGAGACGTATTGATTTAACAGTCCTAGACATAACATGCAGGCCCCTAAAACATGCTCACCTGAAGAATGATAATTACTCTGTTTTTCCTTCAGTGTTTCTCTTAGTAGTGCCCAAGGCTGTTTTTTCCTCTAAAGGGCAAATACATTCACAATATGACTCCATGTTAAAGGTCACACAAGGTAAAGCAAGAGTAAAGCAACATAAAAAAAAAACTCCTAAAATCTTCTGGCAGCTTGTTGTGCAAGTCTAGTCTCGGATATCCCAGACCTTAGAACAACGTAAGCTAGGCAACGGAACAAGGTCTGGGGAGGATGCTCTCTCTCTCTCCTCCTGCTCACCCTCTTCTTTCGTCTTATTTTTTCAGCAGGAAGGGCCTGCTGATGACAACAAATATGTCTGGATTGTCAATCATGTTCACTTTGAAGGAAGTTGCTGCAATTTTCATTGGCAACATTGACATAAAGGTCACTCCAAGAACACATTTACTTAAAACCTATACGGGATACTTAAACCCCCCCCCCCCCCCCCCCCCCCCACGCGGGACGGCTGAGCTAACATAGCCTAATTTCGATTAGCATGAGGTTGTATGTAACAATAATATTTCCCAGGACATATACATATCTGACATAGGCAGAAAGCTTAAATTATTGTTAATCTAACTGCACTGTCCAATTTACAGTAGCTATTACAGTAAAATAATACCATGCTATTGTTTGAGGAGAGTGCACAATTATGAACTTGAAAATGTATTAATAAACCAATTAGACACATTTGGGCAGTATTGATACAACATTTTTTAACAGATATGGTTCATTGGATCAGTCTAAAACTTTGCACATACACTGTTACCATCTAGTGGCCAAAATCTAAATTGCGCCTGGGCTGGAATAATAGATTTTGGCCTTTCTCTTGCATTTCAAATATGCACGTTTTTTCTTTGAATTATACTTTTCCAGATCTGATGATTTATATTCTCCTACATTAATTTCACATTTCCACAAACTTCAAAGTCTTTCCTTTCAAATGGTATCAAGAATATGCATATCCTTGCTTCATGTCCTGAGCTACAGGCAGTTGGACTTGGGTATGTCACTTTAGGCGAAAATTGAAAAAAAGGATCCGATCCTCTTAATAGCAAGCCTGGGGGTGTGAGAGCGAGACCAAGAACAAACCCACAATGTTTCAGTATTCACAATGTTTATGTTAGGATCATTTTGCACAATTGCAACAAGTGAATGCTTTGTATTAATGTTTGGTAACACTTTTATTTTAACGGTCGGTAATAAACCATTTATGAATCATTGCTCCCACATTTATTAACCATTTACTAATCATAAATGTGTAGCAGTGTCTTGTTTGTTTCTTATTTGAGCCATGTAATCTGATTACACTTTTTTTTTAAAACTGTAATCAGTTATGTTACCAGCTAAAATGTTGTAGATACAGATACTTTTGGAAAACTATATATTTTTTATTTAACCTTTATTTAACTAGGCAAGTCAGTTAAGAATAAATTCTTATTCACATTGATGGCCTACCCCGGCCAAGCCCTGACCCGGACGACGCTGGGCCAATTGTGCGCCACCCTTTGGGACTTCCAATCACGACCGATTGTGATACAGCCTGGAATCGAATCAGGTTTGCAGTGATGCCTCTAGCACTGAGAAGCAGTGCCTTAGACCACTGCGCCACTCGGGAGTCCCATATGGTTACTTCTTGGATTACTTTTAAATTCAGAAAGGATGTTTGCGAAGCAATACACTGACACCTTTCTATTTTCTCAATGACATTCAATTCAGCATTGAAAAAAACTGCAAGTTTACAGTAAATTTGTTCCACCTGGGCGAGTCTGACCCCAAGTCTGACCCCACTACGATGACACCAAATGCGTTCGATGGATCTGTTTTGTCTTCTTCTAATGCATTGTATGAGGAAAGTAATCCAAAAGTAACTCAAAGGAATCCGATTACGTTTAGGTTATCCAAAAGCTATGTTACTGACTGCAAATTTCGACAGGTAACTAGTAACTGTAACCGATTACATTTAGAAAGTAACCTACCCAACTCTGTATATATGTAATGTGACATTGGCAATGCTTTTAGTTATGTGCAAGAAACAAAATACACTTTTTTATTTCTGCTGTGAGAGAGCGATAGGAAGAGAGAGAGAGAGAGAGCGTACAGATTACAGAAAAGAGATGGAGACTACATCTCTTCATGTTACATATCAAAGGCAGGCATTGGCAATACTAATTCTGTGCTCTCTCTCATTAAACCACTGATGACAACAAATATGCTAATTTCCCCATGTCTCTGTAATGTCATCCTCAGACCTTTATTGATAGAAATCCCCAGTAGATTTGTCCAGCACTTATTAAACCTGCAGGGAACACGTTCCCTCATGCAGGAAGTCATGTGGTGCTCAGGCAGCGACATCATTAAGGCCAGCCAAATGAGATCCACTGCTTTGTTTTACCCAAGGTCCACCTGGAGTCTGATTGAATTATGATAGCAGCATGCAGTACCAGACAACCTGCACTCATAAAAATATAGTCAATGACTCCTCTCCCTTCAAATGTGCGGTTGCATGGCTCATCTTGTCAACTCTTAGTACTGACTTTACCTGGAATATAGAACACGTATCCACACTGTGTATATAAGCATATGGTGTAAAAAAAAGTTTTAAAAAAAGTATTGTAGGTGCAGTGAAATGTGTTGTTTTACAGGGTCAGCCATAGTAGTATAGCGCCCCTGGAGGAAATTAGGGTTAAGTGCCTTGCTCAAGGGCACATCAAAACATTTTCAACTGGTCGGCTTGGGTATTCAAAGCAGCAACCTTTCAGTTACTGGCCCAATGCTCTAACTGCTAGGCTTCCCAATAATGCTTGGATTGCAGTCATGTCCTCAAAATAGCATACGGTAGGTTTGGAAACTATGCATTATAAAAGGCCATTCAATTAATGTTTCATATCTCTAGCGTTTCCATTCCTACAAGGTGGTAGGTTAAAAAAAATGCGGAAGGCACTGGATGACATGGTTTATAGAAGCCATACTTTGGAATTTGAAGTTGACATTTTTAGACCAAGAAGTGTGGTTTCTCTCTGCGACATCTATAGCCACTCTGTCATCAGCAACGAGTGCAGTCTACCCTCCCTCTCCCACTGTTTGATGACTCACAGCCTGGTATCAGGAAACTTTGAAACAGAGACGTCCGTCCTTCACAGAGCTTGCATATCGAGGGAAATGTCAAACACCACTTACACAGAGGGTGCTAATTTTGTACGTGTCATGCAGCTGTGACCAAATGTCCTCGTCTTGGCTCAAAGGCAGTAGATCCTGAGTGCAGATGACACTCTAAAAGCTCCTACTTGTTGACACATTTACCCCATGTCACCTTCCCGTGCTGAGTGTTTCTTCAGCCAGTCAATGTGCAGATCCTGTTGCATTGTCACGTTATCATATGTGTCATGGTTCCTCCTGTCACCAGAGGGCGGTCGGAGACCGTCCCAGAGACATTAACAACACTCAGGTGTGTCCTATTTACTCATTATGAATTCCCTGTTAAAAGAGGTGTGTTTTCTGTTGTCCTTAGCTGAAGCCTGAATTGTGTGTGTTTGTCTCCTGAGTGAGTTTTCGCGATGTCGTGTTTGTTGGTTTCCCAGTGATCCTTCTGTTACCGTTTCTCAATAAAGTATTATGTTTATCCTCAACCACCGATTCCTCGTCTGGTCTCTTTTCTTGTCTCTCAATGACCTCTTTCCCCTGCACATCGACTTGGCATTGGTACTGCACGTGTATACAGCCAAGCTATTGTTTCTCATTGTGTATTTCTTCCTTTTTATTATTTTTCTATTATTTCTCATTTTTTCTCTCTGCAGGGAGGGCCGTAAGTAAGCGTGTCACTGTTAGTCTATATCTGTAGTTTACGAAGCATGTGACAAGTCAAATTTAACAAAGCAGCCATGGATTGTGACAGTCAGCTGATCAAGGGATTCATATTGGTTTTCTGTAAGAGGCTGGAAACAAGGGCAGGGACAGTGGTAGGCTCATAGATATAGAATGGTGTAATGTTTCTATGGCCAGGCCAGCTAACAGATGGCCACAGTACTAGATGTATTGGATGTTAACACTTCCCATTACTTTTGTCTGGTGGGGATTCATCACATTTCATCACACATGGATTCAGTAATGATTAGCTGGAGTGTGTGTGTAACTAGTGGGGACTAGTGCGAGGTCTTGTCTTGTGGTAATGGGCCTCAAGTGGGCACTGACCAACTGATATTTCCATACAAATTTCTCCTCTCTTTGTCATAAACCGAGTTGAAATGTTGCGAATGTGGGAGAATCTTAAGCAGGCATCAGCTGAGCCTGGGCTTGAAATGGAGCCAATGCCATAGCTCTGTCTCCTTGCATATATTACCTCTCACTCTCTGTAACAGCCCTGCAACATGGCAGTTTCCTGATTAAATTGCTGTTTGATTTCCTGGAAAGTAGTCACTTTTAAAGAGCACCACAGCTGACGAGGGAGAGTGATCTGGAGAAAAATCAGTCGATACAAGGATATCTGGAGGAGGTTGGTAGTTGTGTCAGGGATTCAATTCCAAATACAGAAATCAATACCTTATAATATGCAAAGAGCAAGATCCATCCACAGTCTTATCTTACATCTAAAATAATGACTGCGATGCGTATGTGCATGTTCGATATGTCAATTTCATGGTACATTGCGTTCCCATATTTCTGTTTATGATTGCCTAGCGAATGTAGCACTGAATATGGTAAGAATACAAGCGTTGACACGAGGTGTAGCAACAAATCCATAACTTCCCTGAGCAAACATTTACCGACCTACATTATGGTCACCCGTGAATCCCCAACACAAAGTAAAAATCTGAGTAACCAAACGGGACCAAGAGCAGCAACGTTGGGGCTCAGCAATGCTGCAAAAGTCAGAGTGCTGTCTATTCCATCCCGAGCCTGTCTGTCATAAGAGGCGGGATCAGGCGGTGCCACTGTGAAGCTTTGTAAAGCCATTAATGCACTCCTCCTGGGACACACTGTCTTCAACCCTGTAGCCGTTAGATCCAAAGAGAAAGAGCAAACGCCTGCGTGTATACTGCCCAGCTCAGAGGTTATCAATGACCAGGACCTTCTCAGTGTCTCAGCTCAGTGAGCATCTGTGGTTTTGCCTGAGGCAGCTGCATCACAATCGTGTGGTGTGTGTCTCATCTAAACAGTGGCTGCATGAGAAATGTGGGGATCAGTTAAGGTCATTGACTGACCGTCAGCTTAGTATTCTTTAGTCAGCTATACAGGTTATACAGTACAGCTACAGATACACGTAGCAGTGCTCAAAAGCAACCATCTGAATTCTGTGTTTTCAGCAAGTACAAAAGGTTCAGAGGTCGTGCATTCACTTTGTTGCTATAAGAGGTCTACCAATGACCTCCAACATGGCCATAGAAAACTGTTCACGTGTTCACAAGGTCAGACGAACGATAGTTAATGCATGATTTCTGGGGGGGAAGGGCCCAAGCCCTCACCCTCCGATCCAACAGGTCACAGATGTGCTCAATGGGATTGAGATCCAGGCTCTTCGCTGGCCATGGCAGAACCCCTGACATTGCTGTCTTGCAGGAAATCACGCACAGAACGAGCAGTATGGCTAGTGGCATTGTCATGCAGGAGGGTCATGTCAGGATGATTGCCTGCAGGAAGGGTACCACATGAGGGAGGAGGATGTCTTCAATGTAATGCACAGCGTTGAGATTGCCTGCAATGACAACAAGTTCAGTCCGATGATGCTGTGACACACCTCCCCAGACCATGACGGACCCTCCACCTCCAAATCGATTCCGCTCCAGAGTACAGGCCTCGATGTAACGCTCATTCCTTCGACAATAAACGCAAATCCGACCATCACCCCATGTGAGACAAAGCCACGACTTGTCAGTGAAGAGCACTTTTTTCCAGTCCTGTCTGGTCCAGCAACGGTGGGTTTGTGCCCATAGGTGACGTTGTTGCCGGTGATGACTGGTGAGGACCTGCCTTACAGCAGGCCTACAAGGCTCAGTCCAGCATCTCTCAGCCTATTGCTGACAGTCGGAGCACTGATGGAGGGATTGTGCATTCCTGGTGTAACTCGGGCAGTTGTTGTTGCTATCCTGTACCTGTCCCTCAGGTGTAATGTTTGGATGTACCGATCCTGTGCAGGTGTTGTTACACATGGTCTGCCACTGCGAAGACGATCAGCTGTCCGTCCTGTCTCTAGCGCTGTCTTAGGCGTCTCACTGTACGGACATTGCAATTTATTGCCCTGTGAAGTTATTTGGATTTTTTCAAATTATCTTTGAAAGACAGAGTCGTGTAAAACGGGCATTTCTTTTTCTGCTGAGTTCACCTCGTAACCCAGTGCACTGACTTGGCACCGGTACTTCTTGTAAATAGCCAGTATATAGCCTTGTTATTGTTATTTTGTGTTATTTTATTGAGTTACTATTTTCTTTTTATCTATTTGTTAATTTTTTGTACTTTTTATCTGCTTTGATGGGAAAGGGCTTGTAAGTCAGCATTTTACCGTAAAGTCTACGCTTGTTGTGCATGTGACAAATACAATTTGATTTGATTTCAAGGATGGGACGGAATTAATGGAACGGAGTCAAACGTGGTCTCCATATGTTTTGACACCATTTCATTTATTCCATTCCAGCCATTTCAATGAGCCTGTCCTCCTATGGCTCCTCTCACCAGCCTCCTCTGGACTCCACTCAAGTGGAGTCATATTGAAAAGAAGCAACCAAACAAATCACACTATTATCTGTGTCATCAATTCATGTTAGCAATTTAGCTACCAACTGTTCCCATGCTCTCATGTCATTATTGTGATTATACTCACACACACAATCACAGCTGTGGGTCTATTCCTTAGCAACGGTAGAGCAACAGTCTAGGTCTATACATCGGAAAAGGGGGTATAGTATCTCATGAAGTTAGAGGAAGAAGTCATGACTAGCACGGCAGAGATGGAGTGATCTCACAGCGAGAGGAATGAATAGTCTTTTCACCGGAGCAACGTGCTCTTCCTCCGAAATGCATTAGACATAACCGAGCCAGCCATTTCCTTTCCCCTTGTGGATTTCTCCAAGCCGTAGAGCATACAGTGCTCTCAAAGCAGCCGAGGGCACCTTCAAGGGCACTTATCCAGACTCTCCAGAGACAGGAAAAGCCCAGGGATGAAGAATTTAGTGCGTGGGAAGAGGGGGACCACAGGGGATGCAAATTGTGGGTTGGAAAAGGGAGTGATCAGAAAACGGCCGCTACGGGGAGCGAACTTTACTGCTTCTGTGATAGATGGATTATAAGGTTTAATGTCTGCCTGTAGGACTGTCTGTGGAAAGGGAATTTGCAGTGGGTCCACAGAGTGGGAGCCACAGGGCTGTGAAGAAAAAAATGCAACCAACTTTTCTGATGAGGAGGCTATAAAAGGCAACTTCAAATGCATTTCCTCCAGTTCATGGTGAACATGTCTCAACACCCGGGGACAATCTATTTGGATTTTTAAATTATGAGCAAGTTTGAGATCAAGTTTGTGTTACCGTCCTTCCACACTACCTTCCTGAATATCAGGAAGCCCACATAACATATTGATTGACAACACTTGAAAAGTATTCATGTCTACAATGGCTTTCTACTAGGAACCAAATAATCAGCGAGCAACCTTCACTCATTATATCATTGTTCTTCTACAGTCATTTGGGTTTGTTCAACGATGGTGAAAGTAAAATTGATCCTATCTGAAGTATTATATCTGCCAGTCGATCTCCCCAACCTAAACCTCGGGGGAAATAGATGTGTGTTGATAAGGTATAGGGCAGGTTATTGGTCTGCTTGGGGTCACCCCCACAGTCCCTGCTACAATAAGATAGAACAAAATATCAGCCGTTATTGCTGTGAGGTCTTGGGACTCCCACACACCTGGAGGTAAGCACAGTCTTCTGCAATGTAAATATCTTCTGATAGAAAAACCTTCTTCAGAAATATTAATATGCCTAACCTTTACAAAAGCCCAATCTTTGGAGAAATAGAGTTCATGTTGAGTAGTGGACGTGATCTCGCTCTTAGTAGTTTTCTTCATATTTAAGGGCTGGGTGTATAATGTTAGTTTTAAGCTCAACTGGTTCACACACTACATGACCAACAGCATGTGGACACCTGCTCGTCAAGCATCTCATTCAGAAATCATGGGCATTAATTTGGATTTGGTGCCCCCGTTGCTGCTATAACAGCCCTCTTCTGGGAAGCCTTTACACTAGATGTTAGGAAATTGCTGCGGGGACTTGCTTCTATTCAGCATTAGTGAGGTCAGGCAATCAGGCCCGGCTCGCAGTCGGCGAGAGGTGCTGCCTTAATCGACATCCACGGCACCCGGGGAACAATGGGTTAACTGCCTTGCTCAGGGGCAGAATGACAGATTTTTACCTTGTCAGCTCAGGGATTCGATCCAGCAACCTTTCAGTTACTGGCCCAACCCTCTAACCACTAGGCTACCTGCCGCCCCTATATACACATCGTAAAACGGTGTGTGCAAAAAATGAGGATAGGATATTGTAATTTTTCATATTGCCTGGATATGAGTGTATCAAAGCTCATTAACTGTCAGATTCAGTCCAACTTCTCCCCAGGGAGACGCAGCAGCCAACTTCAGAATAGAAGTAGTCAGTTAAACTCCCTATGAACCGACATCCACAAAAGATGAATTAGGGTTAATTTGCCTTTTACTGCAACAAACTCATAGAATGTACCAGTGTCTCAGTGACAGATTACTGGAACAGGGAGGATTCAAAGATCTTTTCATTAATTGACCATTAAGGGAAAGATGACATTAATCATCATTGCCATTTTGCTTCCCTCTCTGGTGTTGCTTTACATAATAAATGGCAATTCAAAAGGCCTGCTATTCTATTAGCATCCCTCTTTAGGTCAAATGAAATTCCACAAGAAATGATGGACACGCGGCTGTCCTAGACCTAGTTTTCTTCTGTAACTCTTGAGAAAGACTTGCAATATAAATACATTATTGTTACATTTTGTTGGTGCTTCCTGACTGTTTCCTCCTTTTAGTATGACTATAACGGGCACACAAACCACAATATCAACCGGATATTTCTTAGAACGCACTGACAATGCTATGACCTTTCCAGTCATGTGTTATCCATCGCTGGTAGTGGACAGAGAGATTTACCCCCTTCTCTACAAGGGGTAGAATGTCACAGACGTGTTCGGACAGGGTGACCGCCACAGACCATGTTGACACAATTTTGATTAAATAGCACAGGCATTCCTTGGTGTAGAGTGGATATAAGATGTAATTGGCTGGGTTTAAAAAATATATATGATCAATTAAGGATTACAAGCATTTTAAATATATAGAACATCTCCCCTTTATTTCATTTAAAAAACAATCAAGGGTAAATAATTCCTTTACTACTCACCTGAATGCTTGTCTCCCTGCTCATACCCTCTTGAAATCATTGGAGATCATAGAGGAATTTAAATATTCAAAATGAGATGACCATACATTCATCTCTATCAACAAGAATTTGTACATAAGTCCCTCAAATCTCTTTTGTAACTCTCTCATGGTCACATTATACCTTTTCTTCTTTGTCACGATTAAAGTCACATTGTCAAGTAATCAATGTGATGAAGGGATCAGTATAGGGATACCTATATCCAAGTTCTAATGTGAGATAGGACATCTGGTAAGAATTCATTGCTACATTTACTCGTTAGGTGACCTTCCGTCAATGTTAAATTAGTCGTTCGTCATAACCTCATGGGCTTTCCTTCAAAGTGAATTGTGGTCTTTAAATGGGTCATGGAGGAGGAAAGCACTCAACATCCATGAAGTGCACTGGACATGCAAGGGCAAGACACTCAACCAATCACACAAAAACAAACCCACATTCATTGAATCACAACTGATTTATGACAAACATGCTGTGCTGAGAACCAGATTTACTTGGTGTGAATCAAAGAAGATGAACACATTTCTTTATGTGTAGTATATATACTTGTTGGCAGTTCCTTTACTTGCACAGAGGAGGGGAAATCTGAGGGGAAAGTGTGTAAATCAAGGGCATAATCCTCAGCATTAGATTGAATAATGTCGCTCTATGCATATGGCTGAGTTACACTTCATCAGGGGCAGGTTGAGAGGAGTGAGTGTGATCCCAGTAATTGGCAGACAGCCATCTCTACAATACAATGAAATGCTCTCTTAGAGGAATTTGTTAGTTTGTTATTGTCAATTGTAAAAAAAATAAAAAATAATCACCACCTAATGAAATATGGTAGCCTTCTACAGCCTTACAACAACCAACAGACTTGCATAATATGTGGTCTGAAGCAATGAAACTGAGACCAGAGCTTTGTCCAACCAAGGTCTGTTCAACAGAACCATTTCATAAGTCTAACTTGCAGGGGCGTCATGCACCACCAAAATCTGAGCGGGCACAAAGTATGTGAGGATGGCTTGGGGGTGGTCCGTAGGGGGGCTAAGTTGGAGAATTTGGCATTTTTCTAAATGAAAAAAAAAATGCTTTTCGAAAGTGCTTTTCTCCTGCAATCTAGAGCCATAATCATTATACTTAATTCTATGTCAGAAATATGTATAATTTTCTGCATATCAAATCATACCTCTTGAGCTTCTCTTCTCCCTGACTAGTTTAGAAGCTAAATATGCTTCTGGGTAAAAGATTGAAAGGAATATGCAGTACGTTTAGTTATTGCTTGCTTTTTTTAAACCTTTACAGCCCGCATACCAGCTTGGACAGCCAAGCTAGCTACTCTAACTTGATTTACAGCCTGAAACGGCTTCTTAGTAGCTAGTTATGAGGTTGGGAGATTGGGGACCTATCTGGTTAGCTAAAACCAGCTTCATAAAATGTATAAGTGGCTAGTAGTATTACAGAGAAAAAACAAGCAAACAATTTTTATATATCTTATCAGTACAAATCTGAGGGGGCATATTCCCCTGTGCCTCCTATGGGCATGGTGCCCCTGCTAACTTGTGACCTCTGTATATGTAAGGACAGAAAGAGGAAGGAGATTTTTTGCATTTGTGTACATACAGTATGTCACCAATCAGAGGGCTGCACTGGGGATATTGGGAGAGCAGTATAGGCAAATTATTTTTAATAAACATCTCCAACATTTTAGGGTGAAATGTAAAATCATTGTATGGTTTTGACCGCTCAATTAAAAAAAAAACTGCATTGCCTACTGTTTTCCTTTAGATACAGTATGTCCGGATACATCTTGCTCCGTGTTGTCAATTAAGTGCTGTCCCATTATGGTTATTTTGCACATTGCAAGGGCTGTTTTGCAGACACAAGGTGGGTCTGAAATATGTCTGAAATAAATCATTGGGTATATATATAAAATATTATTAAACAGACCAACCCATCAAAGTATTTTCCCATCCCATTAGAGATGCATATCCTTCGCTGTGCACCACAGCTGTTTTATTGGATGCCCTTCGAAATCAAACGCATACTGTGCTGTATGTGTGTGTCCCTGTTAAATATTTTATAGAGTATTTTAACTTAGTCTAATCTGAACTAAGTGCATCAGGCTTGTGTCTGCCAAGTCCTAGATAAATAATTGTTATCTAAGTACATGAGTGGAGTAATGTCATCTCTAATCTTACTGATGTAGTCTAAGAGAAGGGTGTGCAGTGTATGTTATCCATACGTTCATCATTATTATTGGGATTCCCAGAAATCGTATTAAGAAAATGTGCCAAACTGAAGGACACTTGGAGTACCCAAAATCCACTCAACCGAAACACATTTTTACCCAGCTGAAAGGTAGAATATGTTGCACATTAGGACCCATTCAACTGCCATCAGATTAATGCTCTTTGACTGAGAAAATGAGAGACATGTACTACAACTCCCGAGATAAATCACTAGAAAGCATTGGCTACATTGCGTCATCAGTAAGTGCGTAGCTATTGCATAATGCATTCAACATTCAAGTAATCCAGTTCCCCTCTAGTACTTCACTGTCAAACCCTAAACCTTCACAGCATTTCAACTGGAAAACTCCATTCTAATGAATTGAAAAAAAGCTATTAGAGCTTGTTTGGGGCCTTCCTCTGCACATGTTTAGTTGATGCATACACCTATCGTTGTTTTACGCAGGACCCACACGCCCTTGTGTATTTTATGAGTTCATATTGTTTGACAGACACAAAGTATGCACAATTTGAGTTTTGTTGCAAATTCAATGAAATAAAAGCCAACACCGTCAATGAGAATGCCGAGTAGTTTATATTCTGGAGCTTGTTCTAACATACATATGCCTGTATATCTGACGTTAAATCGTTCCCCCAGTTTCCACCAGCCAAAACATTCTATCAAAGCAATATTTAAATATACCTGACGTTGGACATCAATGCATTTTGTTTTTGTTGGATGACTACTTCATAACTGAAGCATCATAGGAAAAATGAACCTGATCTTTTCACCAGTTTGAGAGTTTGAGAAGATCTATATTGAGTTTCCTACCTGACGGTGACAAACACTGGGCTGAAGCATACAGTACACCTCTGGGGATTCCCGCAGGTTTCTCATTACATCTACGAAAAAGGCTGTAGCTCAGGAGAGAGTGCTCTCTCGCCCCAAGCCTCTCTCCCTCCCTCTTTGTTGTGGTCAGACGCTGCGTGACCTGAATGGCCATAATAGAGGGCAAACAGCTGTGCCTAGGGAATCATTGGTCTGTCTTCCTGATTATGGCCAGGCTCCACCTGTAGTCCAGACTAATCTCAAAGATTAAAATGGCCAGTTAGTCTGACGGTGGATATATAATGATTCTGAGACCCACATACAGTAATGTATCTCAGCCTCACATAGAATGACGTAGATTTTTTTTTTTTTAAATGAGTATGAGTACAAGGAATTCAAGGTGGATGAGATTCTTAAACTAAACCAACCTGCTATTATCAGTTCCCGGAGCTCCTCGCTCTTCCTCTGAGTGACTCATCACTGGATTGGTGAAGGAAAATGACCTTGTCAAGCCCTCTGGGAAGGTTTTCACATTGTATTTCCAGTCTACTAGGAACTCAGGGGGGGGTTCACCCATTCTATCCATGTTCCAGCGTTATGTTTTTTAAAGTCACCCACCATATCAGCATTCTAAAAACATTTCCTGCTGGACCCAAGGGTGATCAGAGAAATGAGGCACAAATGTGAAGATAAAGTATTAAAGGGGAAGTTCACCCCTAAAATCAAACATTCATATTTTGTTCATTTGTCTGTGCTCTTTGAAAAACTGCCGAAAACCTTTGTTATCAAATTTGCATATCCTTGATGATTAAATAAAAATTGGATCATTGACATTACTTTGACCATTGTCACTGACCTGTATGCAATATCCCATAAAGTCAAAATGTAATTATTATTAATATATTCGTTTTTTTTTAAACAAATTCATTAAAAATGAAAATCTGAAATGTCTTGAGAAAATAAATATTCAACCCCTTTGCTATGGCAAGCCTAAATACGTTCAGGAGTAAACATTAACTTAACAACTCACATAATAAGTTGCATGGACTCACTCTGTACGCAATAATAGGTTTTAATCCGATTTCTGAATGACTACCTCATCTCTGTATCCCAAACATAGAATTATCTGTAAGGTACCTCAGTCGAGCAGTGAATTCCAAACTAAGATTCAACCACAAAGACCGTGAAGGTTTTCCAATGCCTCGCAAAGAAGGCAACCTATTGGTCGATTTCCAGGATACAAAAATAAACAGAATGGAGCTAAGCACAGGCAAAATACTATAGGAGAACCTGGTTCAGTCTGCTTTCCACCAGACACTGGGAGATTAATTCATCTTTCAGCAGGACAATAACCTAAGACAAAAGGCCAAATCTACACTGGAGTTGCTTACCCCCAAAAAGTGAATGTTCCTGAGTTACAGTTTTGACTTAAATCTACTTCAAAATCCTTGACAAGACCTGCAAATGGTTATCTAGCAATGATCAACAACCAATTTGACAGAGCTTTAACTTTAAGAAGATTGAAAATAATGGGCAAACGTTGCACAATCCAGGTGTGGAAAGCTCTTAGAGACTTACCCAGAAAGACTCACAGCTGTAATCACTGCCAAATGTGCTTCAACAAAGTATTGACTCAGGGGTGTGAATACTTATGTCAATTTGTTATTTCTGTATTTAATTGTCAATAGATGTGCTAACATTTCTAAAAACATGCATTCACTTTGTCCTCATGGGGTATTGTGTTAAAATGGGTGAGGGAAAACATTGATCTCATCCATTTTATATCTCAGGCTGTAACACAACCAAATGTGGAATAAGTCAAGGGGCATGAGTACTTTCTGAAGGCGCTGTGTAACGGCAGTCGAGAGGAGGGGGGCGTCCATCTGCAGAGACATTGTGTTCCTGAACAGTTCATCCACGCCCAAACAGCTGCCAGACAAGTGATTACCCAACCAACCTCAAATTAGCATTCTAATCAGCTCATATGGTCGTCTCGGTGTTCACTGAAGAATGGAAGATGAGAAAAAAAGAGCTGGCCTATATATAGATGCTGCTACAAGTTACTGCTCAGAGAACATTGTGGTACTTGCGCTATCAATCAGGGTAAATGAGGTTCAGTATACAACAGTAGATCTCATGAATGGGGGGGGGGGGGGTCTAACACTCCAAAGAAAATGATACGTATTGTTTCTCCTTTCGTCTTGTCAAGAGTGGAATATATTTTAGTTTTAATGTGCTTTGCTGACCTGGGAATGTTGCCCTTCGAAGGTACTGTAAAGGTCTGCTGATCTTGAAGGTGACATGCGTGTTGAAATAATTGAGTTGAAAGACAGACAATGCCTGAATCCCAACCCTTTTCAAATTGTCGTCTCGTACCTTTCTATGAAACATTAATGCCAATGTTAATGAGCCAACCGAATTGTACACCTCAGCAGAAACAGATGCCATCCACAGCACTATAAATGTTAATGTCCATGACTTACTATTGTGATAGAGGCAATGACATAATGAAACAGTACAATGTATTATTCAAATTGTCAAAAGATTCATCCAGAACACTTGGTCAAAGGTGGAAGGTCATCCGATAATGTACAGGCAGCAGTGAACTGATATCTTCTCTCTGTTCCAATATAGGCAGCATGTTTCCGCATCTACTGCTTGTTGGTAGGTTACCCTTGTATCCTAGGAGCTGGTTTTCAGGGACACAAAGAGGTCAATATAATTGGTAGGTGATCGGAAGTGGACAAGAAGTAGTGGAGTGTTATCGTAGACATGGTAACGGAGACCATTGCCATGTAGGTCACTTGTCACGTGGGAAATGTCAGAAGCAAGAGTATTCGTCAGGTTGACAGGACGACACAGTGTCAGGCGCCACCATGCTAGGGAGTTACACACCACAGGGTCACTCAGAGCCAAAAGCTACTTCAAAGTGACAAGATTACACAATGTCAGGCACATGTTTCATTTCTCTGGATGCTAATATGGTTGAACAATATTTATTTATATGTTGTTCTTTCTCTTACACTCTCCATCAACTTGTTCCTTCTGACATATATTTACTCAGGCAGGAAATCTAATTACAATCTGTTTTGACAGTATTGTCTCATGTACTTATAGTAAATGTGTTTGCCTTTCATTTTGAAACACTGACTGGTGTGAGAATCAAAGTGAGATTATATGAACCGATTTTAATCTCGACTTCAAACGCTGTGACGGAATGCTTTCAAAAAGACAAGATATCAGACGCAGAGAGAGAGAGAGAGACTGAGAAAAGTCTTCTTCAAATGCTGCAAAAAGAGAGAGAAAAGTCTGCTTCTCCACCAAAAGTTATCCAGGCATTACAAGGTATATTGTGCATTTTAGTGCTGTTCAATCAATCGTGTTGTGATGAATTCAAATGTGATATATGCACCCTTCACAGAGCAGTATCCCCAATACTGGAGAGGTTTTCCCTACTGGCCCTCCAACACTACTTCCTACTTCATACTACTCAGCACTTCAAATGTTAACCAGTCCCAACCCTAACCAAGCATCGTATATTAGCTAGCAGAGCGATTCCCACTACTGTGATTTGGATTTGGGCTATCAAACTTTCATTTAATAGCATTACATTTATCTAACTGAACCATACATTTCGTCACCTAGCATTCCTTTCAAGTTACAAAAGCTGATGTAGGTGTACGGTGGGCTTTTTTGAAATGATAGTGGCAGTACAAAACGAATTAGCTAGGATTTTGGTGGTTTCATTTATAAATCTTTCTTTGTGAAACAAATGAAATCAGGAACAACAGGCAAGTGATGTCAAGCGAGCTACTGCAATCAATGTAATGTTAGGTAGAGGATGACAAAGACAATGATTCGATTGTCTACAGGCTTAAAGAGGATGATCCACAAACTAGTCATGGCGAGCCACTGATGTGACTCATGCTGGTAATTCAAGAGGAGTGATAGAGGGAGGGGAGGGTAAAGCAGCAATTACAGCTTTTGGTAGGGAACTGAGAGTGAGATAGTGGGAGGGGTTATGGGAGAGACAGAGGGAAAGATGAGACAGAGGAAAACAGGACAACCAATGACAGGCTTAGGTCACAACGAGTACTTCAGTTGTCGTCTACCGCTAACAGCAACCCCGTTCCCAGCACTTCCTGGGGTAGGTAGGGGCTAGAGTGACGCTTATTATCATACCCTTTGCAATCTCTCTACATTATATGTACAATATCACATTTCATACTCCAAATTGAACCGTTTTGTACTGAAATTGCAGTGTTCCAGGATCAACCATGGGGTAATTCTGAAGATACATAGTTTATTTCATATATTTTGTATTTGATATACTGATTAAGCACTTTGATTGTAAACCCCTTCAGAGAGAACAGTTGCCCACACATCTTAAATCTTCCCTTTACTACTACTTCCCTGTTTATTTAAACGGCTTTCCTAGATTGGTTGATCCCAGCTAACGTTTCTCATATCATGTCTCTTCTTCTTCTTCTTCTTCTTCTTCAGTGAAGAGGAGCAAATTCATGGAGGATTCCATTCAGTCGAAGTCTATTCTGATACTTCCATGCAGAATTCCCTATTTTCATATTGTTTTCTTCAGCTATGATAATATGTTTCTCTTTCTGGCAAGCAGGGAGACGGCAGCTTCTTAAAATCCATATTTTACTTTGCAGAGAGGTTTATTCACTTAACTGTAAAGCATTACATTGGCACAATATCACTGTCTTCTCAACATACCCCAGGGAAGACCAGTGGAAATGAAAAATGTATCATGCAAGCACAGAAGATAGATTTATGGAAGCAATTGTGAGGTATTATGTGCTCTGCCTTTCCATGACTGAATGACCAGAAAGTCTATTTTTTTTTTGCATATTCAGTAAAATAGCAAAAGTAAATAAGTCATACATTTTTGCCTGTGCATATTAAATCTCATTTAGAGTTTCATGACACTGAGTGAGTGTGTGTGTGTGTGTGTGTGTGTGTGTGTGTGTGTGTGTGTGTGTGTGTGTGCACGTGCGTGCGCTTGTGTGCGTGCGCTTGTGTGTGTGTGTGTAGCATAATGAGAAGCTCCACGCATAGCCTCCTAATGGAACTGTTTACACTTGAGAGCCAGAGGCAGAGGTGACTGACTAAAGCACGGTGTCCCTGGTGAGGTCTGAGTGAAAAGAGACTCCTGTTAAGAAGATTGGAGCCAATAGCTGGGAGTAACTCCATCTATTACACATCAGCGTGATTGTCATTCTAAGAACTGCAAAATAGTTTTTTAATTACTCTTTATAAACTTCAAAGTACATTGGCACTACAGGTTTTTTTTATTTTATTGAATTTAAATCCCAGACATCTACTTGCTGACAAACTGTCCATTATTTCCAGGGTGGGCTGGTGGGTGGGAATATATAGGATTATAGTTTTCAGGTACTCAACATCCAAGAAACGTACGACCAATACATAATAGGCCAACACTCAAAACATTAGATGACACATAACAGATTCACATTGAAACCATGATTTTTTTTCAGCTCCAGTTCCTGAGGCAGAGCGTGGATGTGAGAGAGTAGTGCTGGGCCCGGTGGCTGAGCTGAGCCTGCTGCTGGTGAGACAATCTGCTGTAGCCTGACAGGGTGATGTATACTGTTGTGTTAAAAGTTGATAGATTTTCTGCTGATCCGACGCCACCGTGTGCTGCAGCTGGAGCTGCTCCTCTTTTGTGAGGTGACACATTGCTCAAAATATTGAAGCCGGTGGGAAATGCTCAGAGTTGACAAAAAATACTGGAATAAAGGCCTGAAGTATTTGCAGCACCGATTTGATGTATGTGAGGTTCGGCTTTTGTACTAGGTGGGTGAATGGGATTCTTTTTTTTCTTCTTTAAAGTAGATATACAGTAAAACTTATTGAAACATTTTGAAACACATTGAATGAGAAACAAACCATAAACTAATTCATCTGTATACTCCGAATCGATATTAACGAAATAATAAGGAATTCCACCGCGACCATGCCCACAAATTGGAGAAAACAACATTCTTTCCTATTGACCCCGAATGTAAAGGAGCGAACTTCGTCGATGACCTTTTGTTATATAGAAATAACAAAACATGACGAAAGGCTGCTGTATTGTCCAAAGTACAAAATCCCGACCTACGGTTCGCAATGCTCCCATGTAGGGAAATAGAGCCTGCGAGAAGAGCCCTGTGGCTTAAAGATACTCGAAAATAAAGAGACACGGTGTCCAAGTAGGCTACACGTAGCTTTGTGTGTGGAAAACATTTCATCACAAGTAAGACATTTAACTTGATTAGTATAGTCCGTTTGTAACTCCACTCAATACTTGTAGCTGTATAGTCTGTTTGTAACTCCACTCACTACTTGTAGCTGTGTAATCTGTTTGTAACTCCACTCACTACTTGTAGCTGTATAGTCTGTTTGTAACTCTACTCACTATTTGTAACTGTATAGTCTGTAACTCCACTCACTACTTATAGCTGTATATTCCGTTTGTAACTCCACTCACTACTTGTAGCTGTGTAGTCTGTTTGTAACTCTACTCACTATTTGTAACTGTATAGTCTGTAACTCCACTCACTACTTGTAGCTGTATAGTCTGTTTGTAACTCCACTCACTACTTGTAGCTGTGTAATCTGTTTGTAACTCCACTCACTACTTGTAGCTGTGTAATCTGTTTGTAACTCCACTCACTACTTGTAGCTGTGTAATCTGTTTGTAACTCCACTCACTATTTGTAGCTGTAAAGTCTGTTTGTAACTCCACTCACTACTTGTAGCTGTGTAATCTGTTTGTAACTCCACTCACTACTTGTAGCTGTGTAATCTGTTTGTAACTCCACTCACTACTTGTAGCTGTATAGTCTGTTTGTAACTCCACTCACTACTTGTAGCTGTGTAATCTGTTTGTAACTCCACTCACTACTTGTAGCTGTATAGTCTGTTTGTAACTCTACACACTATTTGTAACTGTATAGTCTGTAACTCCACTCACTACTTATAGCTGTATATTCCGTTTGTAACTCCACTCACTACTTGTAGCTGTGTAGTCTGTTTGTAACTCTACTCACTATTTGTAACTGTATAGTCTGTAACTCCACTCACTACTTGTAGCTGTATAGTCTGTTTGTAACTCCACTCACTACTTGTAGCTGTGTAATCTGTTTGTAACTCCACTCACTACTTGTAGCTGTGTAATCTGTTTGTAACTCCACTCACTACTTGTAGCTGTGTAATCTGTTTGTAACTCCACTCACTATTTGTAGCTGTAAAGTCTGTTTGTAACTCCACTCACTACTTGTAGCTGTGTAATCTGTTTGTAACTCCACTCACTACTTGTAGCTGTGTAATCTGTTTGTAACTCCACTCACTACTTCTAGCTGTATAGTCTGTTTGTAACTCGACTCACTACTTGTAGGTGTATAGTCTGTTTGTAACTCCACTCACTACTTGTAGCTGTATATTCTGTAACTCCACTCACTACTTGTAGCTTTATAGTCTGTTTGTAACTCCACTCACTACTTGTAGCTGTATAGTCTGTAACTCCACTCACTACTTGTAGCTATAGAGTCCGTTTGTATCTCCACTCTCTACTTGTAGCTGTATATTCTGTAACTCCACTCACTACTTGTAGCTGTATAGTCTGTTTGTAACTCCACTCACTACTTGTAGCTGTATAGTCTGTTTGTAACTCTACTCACTACTTGTAGCTGTATAGTCCATTTGTAACTCCACTCACTACTTGTAGCTTAGTCTGTTTGTAACTCCACTCACTACTTGTAGCTGTATAGTCTGTTTGTAACTCCACTCACTACTTGTAGCTGTATAGTCTGTTTGTAACTCCACTCACTACTTGTAGCTGTATAGTCTGTTTGTAACTCCACTCACTACTTGTAGCTGTATAGTCTGTTTGTAACTCCACTCACTACTTGTAGCTGTATAGTCTGTTTGTAACTCCACTCACGACTTGTAGCTGTATAGTCCGTTTGCTTGTGTTTTTGGTCTTGGCTAGCTAGCTAGTCCTCACTCACGTGGCTGCTTGCACTGTCACGAAAAGGGGTATGAGTGAAGCCTTATAAAATTACATTTTTCTAAATAGTGAGAATGCTCGGGAGCAGGCAATGTTGAAAAGTCATCTTTAGACATGTTTCTTAAATGTAGTTTTGTAATTGACTAAAACAAGCAGATAACAAGAAAATTGCTTTTGAAAGATGTCAAGTTTTTGCTGTGAGACAAAGGGGTAACCTAGGTAGCCGCAGGTAGTTTTCCCCACAGGTGCACATGACTGCAATCTAATACCAACTGGGAGTCTGGGTCTATTGAAATAGTCAAATTAATGTTGACTCAATCTTCAGCATTAGAAGATGTCATTATTAACTCTTTCTGTGTATTGTTACATTTGAATCACAATAGGTGTGTGTAGCCACATGGTTACATTAATGTGCTTCCACCTTGGGTTTTGAGGAGGATAGTGTTTATTTTAGAAAAAAGAGATGTGCCCTGCAGAGAGGCTGCTCTGTGTCTGCACAGCACACTGTGCTACTTAGCAAACTGCAGCCTCAGCAGAAGAAGTTAGAGAAATGGTTTACAGTTAATCAGGGCAGACACAGGAAGTGACCTCGCAATTCATCTGCCTGAACACCTGCCGACTGACTCCTGGGTTGGCAGATTTCTGGGGAGTTTACCCAAATCTTTCTGACTTTGAATTTCCAATGAGACTGGTTTTTGAGGTCAGGCAAAGTATCACATCTTATCCATATCTCTACTAGCCTGGTAGAACCGGCCTGATTGCTACATTTGCCATTCTGTTTTACTGTAAAATAGAATGTTGATCGAAGCGACCAGGCTGGTTCACCAGGCTATATCTCTGCTGCCCAATTCATACTCTCCTTTTTCATTCAATTGCTTTCTTCAGTTTCCCTGCTGGAAACCGCTATTGAGATATCGATGACTCAACACCCCTATCATTTCAAATTATGAAGTGGAGTAAATAAAATAATCCCCTGAGGGCCTTGCTTTTACCCCTTAATTTAGCATGTTTTGTAGAGTGAAGTCAGAATCTCTGATTCCCTAAAATTCCTGATGATCTATCACTCCACTTTTTTTTTTACTTCATCGAGCAGCTCAAGTTACATTTCTATCTTTGGGTGAAACTGAATAAGTAGAGGGAACCAAAAAAGACAACAATTTAGTGAACCTTACTAGACCTGTTCCAATGGTCCTGTTTTATAGTTGTGATACCGTGATGCTGTATTAAACTGCAAATGGGGCTCATGAGCTTTATTAACTAAGGTACATTTGTTTGGATGTGGCTTCAAAATATGATGAGTACAGAAGGCTGAAAAGGCGAAGGAGGACCCATTTCAAGTTTGGCTTTCTATTGTGTGTGTTCAGCTTTCGTTCCTGTGAAGATGAGATGAGGACCTTATTACAATATTAAGAATCACCAGCCAATGACAATGTCTTTGCTGCACAGGAAGTCTAGACAGGTTAGATTTCTTAACATTAATTCCACAGTGAGCAGAGCGAATTAATTGACAATAATATACCCAACTATGCAACTGTCTTATTCAATGTCTACTCTACCAAACAACTGTTTGGATACAATGAGTAAGCTATCAGACTTCATTACACACACACACACACACACACACACGCACACGCACAGAGAATATTCAGTTCTTGATATGGCTAAGCTGTCCAAAAAATGTAACACTGCTGAAAATGTTATCCCCCCCAAGCGAAATTGAATAACAAAATATGTTCGTTTTTTTTATGTTCCCACGTTTGTTGGGCTCCAGTCAGGCGGTGGATGTTTACTCGTGGTAGTCTGAAACAGGGCCACCTGTACAGTCACAACAAAATGCTTTTTTCACAAAGATTTCATGACATTTGGAATCCAGCAATGTAATCCATTTAAATACAAATTGAGCCAACTCAAACTGAGCTTCTCATTGGCCAGACCTAAGAGCTTTGATAGCTAATGTGGGATGACTATGGGGGGGGGACAGACACGAAGACTATGGCCTCCAGATGCTCTGCTCAAAATGCAGGACATTCTGCTTGGGAGATGAGGGGATATCTGGTTGAGATTGTAACATAATGTTGCAGATCTCATCAGTGATTATGAATGCATGTCTTGGGTCTAACTGAAGCTAAGAAAGATCATCTGTACCTGTTAAGGATTTGCCCCTTTTTATCCATTATCGCCTGAAATTACATTCCCAAATCTGACTGCCTGTAGCTCAGGCCCTGAAGCAAGGATATGCACATTCTTGATACCATTTGAAAGGAAACACTTTGAAGTTTGTGGAAATGTTTAAAGGAATATAGGAGAATTTAACACACATTAGATCTGGTAAAAGAAAAAACAAAGAAAAAACATATTTGAAATGCAAGAGAAAGGCCATAATGTATTATTCCAGCCCAGGTACAATTTAGATGTGGACCACTAGACGACAGCACTGTATCTGCAAAGTTTTTGACTGATCCAATGAACCATTGTATTTCTGTTCAAAATGTTATATAAAGACTGCCCAATTGTGCCTAATTTGTTTATTAATATCTTTTCAAGTTCAAAATTGTGCACTCTCCTCAAACTATAGCATGGTATTCTTTCACTGTAATATCTACTTTAAATTGGACAGTGCAGTTAGATTAACAAGAATGTAAGCTTTCTGTCAATATTAGATATTTCTATGTCCTGGGACATGTCCTTGTTACTTACAACCTCATGCTAATCGCATTAGCCTACATTAGCTCAACTGTCCCACACCGATCCCGAAGAAGTTTTTAATCCTGTGGCAATAGTGAACCAACTATACACAAATCTTTTTAGAATTTAAAGCACAGCACACGCATGCCTCAAGTCCTTGTGTCTTCTACTGCCATAAATCCCATCTGGGAAATAACATGGAGGGAACAGCTCAGCTCCTCTACTCTATGGTAGGAACAGCTCAGTTCCTCTAAATTTAATGTTATTCCCTGTTAGCTGAGATTTATGTCACCATTAACCCCTTATTATTATTTAATTTGTGTGGAAAAAACAAAGGACAAAAAAATGGACCGTGAAAGTTTGGCAGTTCATGACCACTGAGAAAATCTGGAAGAGTCATGGCTTTGCCAGAGTCTTTATTGATCTTGGGTGGTAACTGCCTTAATTTGGGAGCGTATATGACAGCATGCGGCATCATAATTGATTAGCTCAGACAGTACAGTAGCCTTCTGGACCCAGTTCATAGACAATATGTACTTACAAACATGGACACATTGTACCTGACCGGCCTGATCTTCAAAATCTGAGATCCTTTTACCGTTGCGAGTAATGCACCCTTCTTTCACCAGTGGTGATCATTCACTAGAGAGAATGTTAAAAAAAATACATTCTGACTGAATAATACATCCATGATGGCTCCAGTGTAGACCATTAGGATAATTAGAAGTCAGCTAGCATTAAATTAATATGGACGAATTGCCTGGAGATGGGCTCTGAAGTTTCAACTTTAATTTAACATTCAGACATCTCATTAATCAGGACAAAACAACAATATCGTCATACACTTTTCTTCCAGACTAGTGACAGACATTACATACATACATGGCACTGCATACTACGTCGAAAATGTAAAGGTTAACTACCAGCGCCGTGTCATGACGTGACTATCATTAATCTGATGACTGCTATGTATTTAATCAACTAACCATGATTAATTGTTACTCAATTATTTATTTACTAACTAACTCAATAATAACACAGAATACCCATACACACTTAAATTAGATAAAAGTCCTAGTGGACTGACACGATATGACGGCTTGTTACACGAAGGAAAGGGGATGGGGAAAGATAAAGAGAGGGAGAGACAAAGAGAGTCAACTTATCGTACATACATTTGGAAGTTACGCTCACGGAAATACAAATACTTAGCACCCTAACCACTGCTCATTCAGATTAGAAATGCAATATATATTTACGCGTAGATGTGTTTCTCTGTCGCCTCTCTGTTGAAACAAATCAATCCATCTACAGGTAGTGGCTCAATGTAAGGCTCTGGTTGTCCACCAGAGGTCACAATGTCCTCCTTACTTCAGACTTACCCACGGTTGTTTGGGAGGGATTCTTCCTTCCCACCTCGTGTCTTTTAGTCAAAGTTCTAGGACCACTTTTTACATGCAAGGCTGCAGAATGTGAATGTTCTGGTCTAGTCTTTACCTTCTTCACTTGGGTTGAGAGTTTCAGAGTTTCTAACCATTTTGTGACGTTCAGCTCGCGCTGTACGTCGGCTGGTCTGTATGTTAATTCCCAGCGAGTCCTTTAAAGCACTTTGGCCAAAGGGGCGTTCTGTCATGCTGACACGAACTCTAACCTCACTTGGGGCGTGGCTACTGACTAGGCACAAGTTTATATGAAAAATAATTATCTCATTTAGAAGGCTAAAATCACATTTCTACCTTCACAAAAGTATTCTCGTATTTAATCATATATTTTATACAGCATTTTAAGGTAAACTTGATACATAGGATGTGTAACCTTTCAGAGATACAGTTACTTTGTTATACCACTTAATGACATCACAAAATAATAACAATGTGACAGGATTATTCTTTAAACCCCCCGGACCATTCTTAATATTTTGACGTCAGAAATGAATGTTCCAATGTCCAATCTTTTGACGTGAGAGTTTTTAGGCAGGCCACACTCTCTCAAGAAAAGGCATTCCTTTGGTTGGTACTGAAAGGCAGAGAGGAAAAGTTCCCTCCTGCTTAAATTTACAACCTAGTGTTAAGGTATCAAGACCGGTACAGCTCTTCTTCCCCTCTTCTGTGGGAGAGAGGTGGTCTAGCTATCTTCAAACGTTTGTCTAGCTGATGGGTCCTTTGATCCAATGTCAGGAGAGTCATGACAGCCGTTGCTAACTAGCATAGCTGGCCCCTTTATTGCAAAGAGTTATCAGATATTAGCAGTGTTGGAGAACGTTACTTTTAAAAGTAACTTGTTACATTACAACATTACTTGAATTAAAAATAACTAGTTACGTTACAACATAACTTACTATGGAAGTATCTTGTTACATTACTTTTGCATCACCAAAAACAGGAAACCCTCTAAAGATGCCTTGCATGTGTTGATCATTTATTCGTAAGCCCAGTAGAAGGCACACACTACCTTTGAATGGCTTGCATAGCCTACCGTCCGTAGCCTAATCTATCTCCGGTACAATACTTAAAATAAATGATTTTGTTGAATTATTTACACATAAGTAAATACATATATAAAACCAACTCAAATATAAGAACAACTGGCTACCAATACACACAGATATGAACTGGGCAGAGACATTCTACGTAAAACTATACGATCACATTGTGTAATTGTTGTGCTGTTTCCTTTATATTTATGGTGAAGACAGAGCTGAAACAAATGTTAATTCTTATCAACTTGAGCCTATCTTGATCACCTAGCTATGTTGTTGGCTTTTATTACCAGACAATAAATGGGGCACTTGCCTCAACCCGATGATCCTGTGCTTGCGTCAGTCACGTAACGTCTGTCCGTTTCTTCTATCAATTCAAAGTCATGTTAATAAAGGCTATTGTCTCCGCCATGTTGCTAGCTATCTAGCTACCATCTACCATGCTAGCTACCTGACACAACGTTCATGCAGAAACAGGAAGAGCACGTAGCCTAGGGGGAGGGCATTTTTTTTTTTATAAGCGCCAACAAAGAAGAGAAATTATATTGTAAAAGTAACTAGATAACTGATTAAACTAATGCCTTATGTTACTCTTTAGCACAGAAAAGGAATCTTAGTACTCTAGCGCTTTAATTTGTAATGTGCTACCACCAACACTGGATATTAGAATCCCGTTTGTCATCTTCAACCTAGACTGTGTATACGTCAAATCACTTAATACATAGACACATATCCGCCTGTAATGTGTTTTAAAGATTAACAGCCTATGTTTTTATTGGACCAGAGACAAGAGAGGCTAAGCCCATGCATGTGGTGCGTCTGTTTGAAAGAACAGCAGGGTTGTAAAGATTTTATATGGAGTCTATACCAGAAATGGTTGCAGTTAAGCAGGGTTCCATTCTGTTATACAGTTCCTATACAGACAACATCGTCCTGTAATCTCTTTTGGGATAGAACGCATGACTACACCATCTTTTTGCCATCAGGGGAGGTTGTCCAGCAATTAGAAGAAATAATGCTCAAAGTTGTGTCAGCTCATCATTAGTGCAATAATTCCCATCTGTAACAATCCACATTTTGCAATCCACCGAACAAACACCAGGTCCCAGTATGTCTGTGGGGTGTTTGTATGAGTTGTGGGATTGTTTTTTGCGTATTTGTGTTTGTAGGAATTTCTCTGTATTTATTACCTCCGTGCATATTGTGTGGTGTATGTCTATACTTGTGTCATGTACAGTGGGGCACATCTGCAATGCCACGACTCCTGCTCTCCCTGTAGGGAGCTGATGAAACACCAGGTTGAGTAATTGTACCTGGGCCCACCCTTGAGGAAAATTGTTACCTTTATTGTTGCAAGTTACTTCTCTCTGGTTTTGATGTGTGGTTGGTCAAAGAAAGGAGGGCTGGCTAATTAGCATATCAGTGATGAAAGAGGGTTCAGTCATTACAAAGCCCCCGTTGTGATCATAACTGAATATTTGGGCAATGGGATCTTGTTGATTATAGCTGAGTTATACAGTAACAAAATAGTAAACTCTCTGCACAGCAGCAATATACAGCACTGACAGCAACCCGAAGCAAGTGATACACAATCAACATCCTCTTTCGGAGGACCACAGTTTTTTTCCCCGTGTGACACCAGTGTCCTCCATTGCTCTTTTCTTCCTCCAGCTCCTCATCTCTCCCTCCCACTTCAATCCACCCCTCCCCCCACCCCCCAGTTATTTTCCCAGACGCCAAATTGACATTGACATTTTGATTGAGTGGAAGCTTCCCTCTGTCCTCTACTTCAACAGACTCTCCAGGCTGCTGGCCTATGCTGACTATCCTGCAGCGGATACCCAGCATTTATATCCTCTCTATTTATTTTTTTATATCAACAAGATGAGAGATTCCGTCTCCAAAAATGCAGAGGCCAGTTCAGCCAGAGCACCAGCTTGTCTGTGTGCATCTTAGCTTCATGATGTTGCCGGATTCCTCTTTTTAAAAAAGGTCTTGTGTTATCTCACCCTCATGCCACGTTATCAAGTCTCATTTTGAGAAATGACAACCCTTGTCTATGGCTCAAATGTACTGTGTTTAGTTTTGTCATTCGGTTTTCCTTAGGGAGTGCTGTCAGTGTTGTTGGAGGGCAGCTTTGGACAGGAGCACGGAAACATTCTCATTGCCACATCTCAGTGTGCCGCTCGCTGCAGCTAAGCACAGCTGGGCAAGCCTCAGGGCCAATAACTCCAGGTCTTTCCATCAAAGAACAAAACAGAGACATTCTGGTCCCTCCATGGATTATGATGATTCTCTTTTCCTCAAACTACACCATGTAACCTAATCTTCGTCTGCCCTTGAGTCAAATTACAATTGTTGACCATTTTTACTCAGGACATTTCATGTTCTTCCGGCTTAGAGGTACTTTGCTGGAAGAATATTGCAAATGGATTATAATTCATTATACACTCATCGACTCAATAAAAATGAGCCAATGTAAATAGCCAAATGGGTTGATTAATTCAACGTAACATGAACACAGAGACCGAGGACTACATTAGCGATACAATATTAATGGGTTACAGCAGCAGTGGCACGGGTGATTGTCATGCTAGTGTTCATATAGCAAAACACGGAACCACATTTCTCATCTGCACAAGGAGAGTTGTCGTGTGTCATGTTTCCTGTCGACATGTATTACATAGTACTGTGTGGATAGCTTTGGAAGGAGTTGACAATGAGTCTTCTGCTGTCGAATTGTTGTATTCATGTCGGTATTCTCCAAACCAACAATCCAGACGTGACATGATAATGAGTAGTGAAGGAATGTAAGGATCACTTACTAAAATAACACAAACGGTGTAGTCATGTTTTCAGATATCCTTCCAGGCCTTTGGCAATGATTTTGTTTTATTATTCAAAATGTTAGATCTGCTAAATGCAATGCCATTGTTAGCCTGTTACGCGCTTGCATGATGTCCATGTATTTTCCATTGTTAGCATGTTACGCGCTTGCATGATGTCCATGTATTTTCCATTGTTAGCCTGTTACGCGCTTGCATGATGTCCATGTATTTTCCATTGTTAGCATGTTACGCGCTTGCATGATGTCCATGTATTTTCCATTGTTAGCCTGTTACGCGCTTGCATGATGTCCATGTATTTTCCATTGTTAGCCTGTTACGCGCTTGCATGATGTCCATGTATTTTCCATTGTTAGCATGTTACGCGCTTGCATGATGTCCATGTATTTTCCATTGTTAGCCTGTTACGCGCTTGCATGATGTCCATGTATTTTCCATTGTTAGCCTGTTACGCGCTTGCATGATGTCCATGTATTTTCCATTGTTAGCCTGTTACGCGCTTGCATGATGTCCATGTATTTTCCATTGTTAGCCTGTTACGCGCTTGCATGATGTCCATGTATTTTCCATTGTTAGCCTGTTACGCGCTTGCATGATGTCCATGTATTTTCCATTGTTAGCCTGTTACGTGCTTGCTTGATGTTCATGCTATTCTTGCTGTCCTGCACAAAGCATTTACTGATATATGCAGGCCATCTTTCCTGGGAAGAGCGAGTGATTATTTTCACATTTTTCCCATTCAATGATTTTCAGGCAGCAGTCAGAGTCAGAATGTAAGTACCAAAGGACCATACCGCCACCCATCATGGCTTATCATTTGTCAGTGTAATTAGAAGTTGTGGTGGAAAGCTTCTCAACATGGTGGGGTTCTGTGACTTTCAAAAGTACACTAGTAGATAATGATGTTGGCAGCTCCATGGCTCACATCATGGATGTGCTGCTCATTAGTGTCAGCCCTCTAATATTCTAGCCCTATGAAATGGGGGAGAATGGATTAAATTCTCTCTCTCTCTCTCTCGCTCTCTCTCTCTCTCTAAATATGGCTCCCAATCAGAGACAATGACTGACACTTGCCTCTGAGAACCATACTAGGCCAAACACATAGAAATATAACAACAGAACAAAACATAGAAAAACAACAGAATGCCCACCCCAGCTGACGCCCTGACCAACTAAAATAAAGACATGAAAAGGAACTAAGGTCAGAACGTGACATCAACTGCCTGCATATTCAAACACCAAAGGACAGGGGTGGCAGGTAGCCTAGTGGTTTAGAATGTTGGGCCAGTAACCGAAAGGTCACTGGTTTGAATCCCTGAGCGGACTAGGTGAAAAATCTGCCGATGTGCACTTGAGCAAGGCACTTAACCATAATTGCTCCAGGGTCACTGTCAAAAACAGCTGATTACAGGCTGTGACCCCACTCTCTTGAGGGTGAGTGTACATGTGTGAAATCGGACAAATGTAAGCACCCACATTATTATAGGCATTTGGCTGCACTAGTCTTGTTCCTTTGGGGTTGGGCTGAGGGTTGTGGACGGGCTTTCCAAAATGTTCCAGTTGATTTCCTTTCCTGTTTCATCTGAGAGATCGTGCCTCTAAAACGTTCTGTTGGGTTTTCCATACATCTATCAGTGCTGTGAGAATGCATTTTAGCAAAGAAAACAGAGCAGATCAAACAAAAAGGAAAGGAAGATAATCGCTGTGGTGATTATTCCGATAGACTGTTGAGTGGCAGTGTTGACATGAACTGCTCCATGGGAAGCTGGCTCTCACAAAGGGACTTAACAGCAGGATCCATCCAAATCCCAGGGGAAAGCAATTGATGAAGGAGCATGGCCAATATCCTGTTGGCTGAGGAGGACTGGGATCATGCTGGATGTAAAGAATGCCAAGAATTCTGTAATGGATTTTGTTAAGACAAGAAACCCATTGGAAAGCAAAACAAACTAAGCACACAGATCAATGGAAAGAGGATGGACAATTAAGTCAGGCAAACAGATGTACTAATTACAAATGAACTGAACCAGTTTTTTTGTATTCTTGTTTTTGCCTATATGGCTTTTGCATGTACAGTGCTGAATTTCATTCATTGAAGTCAATTCATATTCATTCAAAGTCATTCGAAGAGGTAAATGGGATTCTGTAGATAATGGAAATGTCATCAAGAATGAGTTCTTCTCTTGTGTACAGTATAAGTCAGAGAAAACTATTACATTCCCCACTGTATGTGGTTTTCCATCCTACTGTGTTCCCCAGACGAGAGGGATTACAAATGATGATACACCAAAACATGCTGTGAATTTTGTATGCTTGCATCACTTCATTCTGACTGTGCTAGCTACATGATTGTTCTGCAAAGTCAGGACACATTGGAAATGCTTTTCTCTGCATGTTTTTGTGTCCAAATATTTCATACCACATACAATAAAAACTTTCTCCCAGCTTGTTGACATAGTATATCATCAGTTATTCCAGAATGGCATGGTCTGTTGGTTTTGGTGCCATTTCACATGGGTGCAATTGATTTGTTGGAGTCGTTATTTGAACAGACAAGCACCTGCTGTTCCAGATGTTCAAAGGGTTAATTAGTTTAGGATTGTGGGGTGACGGAATCATGCAAGTGATACCCTTTATACCCTTCCATCCCCTATCGCCCTCCCTCTCTCAACCAACCCATCATGTGGCCTGACCCTACTGGAGTAGATCATTTTGGCTGGCTGCCTGTATGCTTGTTGATATAACGATAGGGCCTGAAATCTGGCAGATTGAGCCCTGTGCTCGGCTCTCTCATATCCCTTCCCGTAGAAGGGGTGTCACTGACTCCGCTTTACTAACTAGAAGAAAGCATAACTTCCACATTCTGAGGAACAAACTGTATTGCTGTCACATATAGAACTTTTTTATTTCATTTGTGTTCAATTGTGTAGCTCCACCAGCTCCCCCTGGTCCAAATCGATAAAGCCACTGAATATGCAGGTAGCAGGATCAATGAAGGACATAGCTATATTAATGGGAATAAAAAAAAATGGATCCAGCGTAATTGTAACGTACTCACAATAACAGATGCATGGCTGAAGAAAAGCGTTTCTGGGGTGGTATCGACTTTGCTCATCGCCCTCTTGGCCCAGTAGAAAAGTAAGGGGAGAGAGGGAGAGCGAGGGGGAGAGATGGAGAGCGAGGGAGAGAGGGAGAGAGAGAGAGAGAGAGCAGTAGGAGACAGAGAGATGTTTGTAACGAGGGAGTGAACGACAATGATAAAAGTACCATTGTGAGAGTGGCTCGATCAATTTCATCTGGGCCGATTTACACGCTTCTCCTATTCTCCTCACCCACTCATGTCCTAACATGCTCCCACAACACCCCTTGCAGCATGATGCTACAATCCTGAAAGTAATCAGAGAGACATAAACACATCTACCACCAGCCTATGTTGCTAGATATCTAGCAAATCTATGTTTAAATGCTTATCTATATTGGATATTACTCAAAGGACAATTTCCCGTTTCTGTGTCTCACTTCCTCATGATAGCATGTGGTTGCCACAGTGATGGAAAGATTATGTTTTGATTGGAGAAGGAAGTCAGGTGCTCCAATGCCCAGATGCCATTTCATCAACATGTATTGCAGTGCACAACTTCCTGCCGTTTGTCAGATGAATCAGAAGTAAGTCATGAATGAGGTGGTAGGTTGGAATATAACAACATTGCCTTTTACGATCAATACTTGGTTGATGGCTATCACCCACTGAAGTTAGTGCGGAGAGGAGAGTAAAGAGAGGTAGAGTCATAGGATCTTAATTTGATCGCTGTTTTCCTTCAAAGTAAACTTGTAAAAGGCTAATAAAAGTTTGTAATTTCCACTTTAAAATGTCAGACTTGATTTGCCCTAACACATTTTTTTATCAAGGCCTACATAAATGTCCTGTGATACCACGCGTCTTGGTGAGAGGTGTAGGAGTCAGGCGCAGGAGAGCAGGGATGTCTGAGAAGCGTGTTTAATAATATAGTCCACCAATGCAAACGGCACAGAACAAACTTCCAAAACTACGCTCTCGAATAATCGTGCAAACACACGGAGGAACAAACACAGTTCCGACACTTTACATACACGTGCGTAATAGCGAAAAAACAACAAACATCAAATACCATCGAACGCAATACACACAAGTAAAATCCTGCACGAATTACGGCAGGTAACAGGTGCCCTATATACCCACAGAAATCAAAGCAATTGAAAACCAGGTGTGAAAAGGAACACAGACAAAACAACCAGAAAAAGAAAAAGGGATCGGTAGTGGCTAGTAGACCGGCGACGCCGAGCGCCGCCCGAACAGGGAGAGGAGTTACCTTCGGTAGAAGTCGTGACATGTCCGTAATCCACCATCCTGCTGCTGAAGGATTATTTTTTTCCTGCTATACCAAACTGGCTCAAACTAAGATACTACATATGTAGTAATGTTAGATTGCCTAGATTTGGCTGCCATGGTGATGTAGCCTCATATGACCTCCACTGCTAATGGATACTCCTGGGTAGCCTTTAGGCATAGGCTTAACACTGTCCCCTTAAAATGTGTGAGCATTTCAAAGTAGCAAGACCAAATTAGATCAATTATATAGGCCTATAATTACATTGAGTAATTTGGTGACACTTTCTATATACTAGCTGTGTGTATGTAATGCATTATAGGCATGAATGTACAGGCATTAGTAATGTATTATCATGTTTGCGTTCATAAAAGTAGCAATGGGCTGTTGAAAAGTCTTACATCAGTCTTAAAAATCCATATGGACATTTCACACTCTTGAAAGAGTAACCTAAGAGTTTTTTTTTCCCATGACATGCATGTCATGTTGATCACTATTGATGGCTGACTGAGGCATTTAGATGGATGGATAATTCCGTTACAAAGCATTACGTTGATCACGGGAGCATATTTGATTCTTGTAATTAAAACATGTCTCTGTCAACGGAGCAAAGGATCATATATATTCATATGAACTAATTTCAAAGCCCATGAAATACCAGAACCCAACCAAAAACAACATGCAGAGATCGCTTAAAATTCAAAAAACATAAACCAAGCTTTTTAAGAGCGTGGTTTCCGTCCCACCTGAACGGGGGGAATGTCACTTTAAATCAGTGTCAAGGCGATAATCAAAAACTGTGGAATGAAAATGTGTAATCTCTCCTATTATATTTCTATGGCTTGGGGACACAGGCATGATTATCTTTTTACTCATAAGGTGACCTCATTCAATTAAGAAAGACGCACCGAAGGACATAGAATCAATGGTGGACCAGAACCAATTAAAAAACAGCTAATTGCAGATGCATTTTTAAGTGTATTGAGTAAGTAGCCGTCAATAACAACAACTCCTGCCAAGGAAATTATGCAGGGGAGTAACGAGAGACAATATGCTCTTAAAGGCATATGCTTCCAGATGTCTGTCTGCTATCGACTAAAGATGTGGTGGCAACACTGCCATATCAGGGATGCTCAACTGAGAACGGCTAAGATGCTTAAGTCCCCCCTCCTCCACGTCCTCTCTCTCGCTGGCCAGTTGTTTTGAGCCTGAAGGAGAGTAAATTATGCCAACATCGTTTGGAATGGTCGTAAATATTTGACATGAAATGAATGGTAGAAAATAAAGACGAATTGGGATCGCTTTTAATGAGTTACTGTTCTATTGGTACTTAGGCAAATTAGTGGAACAATACCTCAGTTAATTACACAGACTTTTATAATGATTAAAGTGAAGTACACTTTTATCTATACCATATCTAATGCATGGGTAATTGAAAAAATAATAACGATAAATATTTAAATGACAAGTTAATCATTTGCATCTCCACATCATGCTTTCACTATGATTATTTTTGGTCATTGCACAAAATCTATGTGAAAGGGAAACCGGAGTGTATGATCGAGAGATCCAATTTGACACAGGTTAAACGTTGAAGACCGAACCATTTGAATCCCTGCTAACTCCACCCAAACAGTGACATCATCTTTGAATCATCTACCTCACTACTAACAAGTTTCAGCCATGGGGAAAATGGGGAGGAGATACACAGACACACACACACACACACACACACACAAAGTTTTGTGCACACTCTTTTTGGATTTAGGCACTGACACTAGACGCCTGACACTGTCATGTCTTATCGACCTCCTCGGGTCAGGAACCTCTCGAAGTCATAACACTTGTAACCACCACAAACACAATTAAAGATGCAGACAGACAATCTCATGGATGGGAACGCTCCTTTCTTCTAACCACTTTGGCAGCGGGTCCCGGGGACCCAAAAGAGGTGCAGACTTTTGTTCCAGTTCAGAGCTAAAACAACGAATCACCGAGGCCTTGATTAATTGAATCAGTTGTGTTTGTGCTGAACTGGAGCAAGAACAGGCACACCCTGTGGGTCCAGAGACCAGGTTTGAAGAACACTGTTTGGTGTTCAGTATTTATTATCCAATTTCATTTTAATCAGAATTTAATAATTGGATGGATATGGATGTAAACCCTGAGAATAAACAGGACAGAATGGACATACTAATTGCAATGTAATTATTCAATCCATGGATCCTTGGAGTCAACAAATTCACTCCTACAAACCTGTGTACATGCACGCATGCACACATACACACACACCCGCAAAAAAGCACACCGACGCACACACATTTCAGTCACTAGGTTGGAGAAATGTGAAGCTTTGAATTGGCTGCAAATCAGACTTGTTCAGAACCTAAAGTCTGTAACGAGCGCCGTTGCTCTTGGAAGAGTGCACGTTTGTTGATTGCTGAGAAACTACTAATCAAGCTAACAGGCTCAAGTAATTGGAAAAGAGAGTTATATCAATGCACGGGGAGAAGCTCATTACCACTATTGATTTGCACTTAAATATGAAAATGATGATGAGCCGTAAAAGTGTATTATACATGTGAATACTTTCTGGCCTCTGTCTTGCTCTACTGTGTCCACATGCAATACACACTTGTTCATTTTCAATCTTGTTGATTAGAAAGATCAAGTGTTAGTCATGGCTTATGACCAAAAAATATAACATAGAAGAAATTACACAGTGTACCATGGAGGCATGTACTTTATATACTGTAGGTCCAGTAAATTATATATACATATTATATATCATCCCATTGCTTTTGTTACGGTGCGTGAATGAGGACCCAAAAGCGAATTAACTTAAACAGAGCTTCTTTAATTACCAAACATAGGTAGGCTCAGACGGACCGACAGATTCCGACAGGACAAGACAAGGTTACAGCAAACATGACGACAGTCTGGTTCAGGCATGAAACACAACAAACAAGAATCCGACAAGGACAGGAACAAAAACAGAGAGAGATATAGGGACCTAATCAGAGGGAAAAAGGGAACAGGTGGGAAACGGGGTGAATGGGTAGTTAGGAGGAGACAAGGAACAGCTGGGGGGAAGCGGGGGAGAAAAGGTAACCTAAGACGACCAGCAGAGGGAGACAGGGTGAAAGGAAAGGACAGAGACAAGACACAACATGACAGTACATGACAGTACCCCCCCCACTCACCGAGCGCCTCCTGGCGCACTCGAGGAGGAAACCTGGCGGCAACGGAGGAAATCCTCGATCAGCGCACGGTCCAGCACGTCCCGAGAGGGAACCCAACTCCTCTCCTCAGGACCGTACCCCTCCCAAAATGACAAAATCTAAGGCGATGTGAGACCACGGTCGAGAGGGAATAGGAAGCGGCCTGAGACGGCCGGCAGGAGGAGAGTTACCGGACTTCCTTCGTCAGCGGGGAAGACTGTTATTCTTACGGTTGTCGATAGGTTCTCTAAGGCGGCTCATTTCATTCCCCTTGCTAAGCTTCCTTCTGCTAAAGAGACGGCACAAATCATCATCGAGAATGTTTTCAGAATTCATGGCCTTCCGTCAGACGTCGTTTCGGACAGAGGTCCGCAATTCACGTCTCAATTTTGGAGGGAGTTTTGCCGTTTGATTGGGGCTTCCGTCAGTCTCTCTTCCGGCTTTCACCCCCAGTCTAACGGTCAAGCAGAACGGGCCAATCAGACTATTGGTCGCATCTTACGCAGTCTTTCTTTTCGTAACCCTGCGTCTTGGTCAGAACAGCTCCCCTGGGCAGAATACGCCCACAACTCGCTTCCTTCGTCTGCGACCGGGCTATCTCCTTTTCAGAGTAGCCTCGGGTACCAGCCTCCGCTGTTCTCATCTCAGTTCGCCGAGTCCAGCGTCCCCTCCGCTCAGGCTTTTGTTCAACGTTGCGAGCGCACCTGGAAGAGGGTCAGGTCTGCACTTTGCCGTTATAGGACGCAGACTGTGAGGGCTGCTAATAAGCGTAGAACTAAGAGTCCTAGATATTGTCGCGGTCAGAGAGTTTGGCTCTCCACTCAGAACCTTCCCCTTAAGACGGCTTCTCGCAAGTTGACCCCGCGGTTCATTGGTCCGTTCCGTATTTCTCGGGTCATTAATCCTGTCGCAGTTCGACTTCTTCTTCCGCGATACCTTCGTCGCGTCCACCCGGTCTTCCATGTCTCCTGCATCAAGCCCGTCCTTCGCGCCCCCGCTCGTCTTCCCCCCCCCCCCCCCATCCTTGTCGAGGGCGCACCCATCTACAGGGTCCGTAGAATTTTGGACATGCGTCCTCGGGGCCGTGGTCACCAGTACCTCGTAGATTGGGAGGGGTACGGTCCTGAGGAGAGGAGTTGGGTTCCCTCTCGGGACGTGCTGGACCGTGCGCTGATCGAGGATTTCCTCCGTTGCCGCCAGGTTTCCTCCTCGAGTGCGCCAGGAGGCGCTCGGTGAGTGGGGGGGTACTGTCATGTACTGTCATGTTGTGTCTTGTCTCTGTCCTTTCCTTTCACCCTGTCTCCCTCTGCTGGTCGTCTTAGGTTACCTTTTCTCCCCCGCTTCCCCCCAGCTGTTCCTTGTCTCCTCCTAACTACCCATTCACCCCGTTTCCCACCTGTTCCCTTTTTCCCTCTGATTAGGTCCCTATATCTCTCTCTGTTTTTGTTCCTGTCCTTGTCGGATTCTTGTTTGTTGTGTTTCATGCCTGAACCAGACTGTCGTCATGTTTGCTGTAACCTTGTCTTGTCCTGTCGGAATCTGCCGGTCCGTCTGAGCCTACCTATGTTTGGTAATTAAAGAAGCTCTGTTTAAGTTAATTCGCTTTTGGGTCCTCATTCACGCACCGTAACAGACTCTGGCCTTTTACTGGACATGAAGTGACAAAATGACCAGCGGAACCGCAATAGAGACAGAGGCGGTTGGTGATTCTCCGTTCCCTCTCCTTAGTCGAGATGCGGATACCTCCCAGCTGCATGGGCTCAGCACCCGAGCCGGCAGAGGAAGATGGTAGTGATGCGGAGAGGGGGGCGACGGAGAGCGCGAGCTCCTTTCCACGAGCTCGGTGACGAAGATCAACCCGTCGCTCAATGCGAATAGCGAGTTCAATCAAGGAATCCACGCTGGAAGGAACCTCCCGGGAGAGAATCTCATCCTTTACCTCTGCGCGGAGACCCTCCAGAAGACGAGCGAGCAAGGCCGGCTCGTTCCAGCCACTGGAGACAGCAAGAGTGCGAAACTCAATAGAGTAGTCTGTTATGGATCGATTGCCTTGACATAGGGAAGACAGGGCCCTGGAAGCCTCCTCCCCAAAAACAGATCGATCAAAAACCCGTATCATCTCCTCCTTAAAGTCCTGATACTGGTTAGTACACTCAGCCCTTGCCTCCCAGATTGCCGTGCCCCACTCACGAGCCCGTCCAATAAGGAGAGATATGACGTAGGCGACACGAGCAGTGCTCCTGGAGTAAGTGTTGGGCTGGAGAGAAAACACAATATCACACTGGGTGAGGAACGAGCGGCATTCAGTGGGCTCCCCAGAGTAACACGGCGGGTTATTGATTCTGGGCTCCGGAGATTCGAAAGCCCTGGAAGTGGCCGGTGGATCGAGGCGGAGATGGTGAACCTGTTCTGTGAGGTTGGAGACTTGGGTGGCCAGGGTCTCAACGGCATGTCGAGCAGCAGACACTTCCTGCTCGTGTCTGCCTAGCATCGCTCCCTGGATCCCGACGGCTGAGTGGAGAGGATCCGAAGTCGCTGGGTCCATTCTTGGTCGGATTCTTCTGTTACGGTGCGTGAATGAGGACCCAAAAGCGAATTAACTTAGACAGAGCTTCTTTAATTACCAAACATAGGTAGGCTCAGACGGACCGGCAGATTCCGACAGGACAAGACAAGGTTACAGCAAACATGACGACAGTCTGGTTCAGGCATGAAACACAACAAACAAGAATCCGACAAGGACAGGAACAAAAACAGAGAGAGATATAGGGACCTAATCAGAGGGAAAAAGGGAACAGGTGGGAAACGGGGTGAATGGGTAGTTAGGAGGAGACAAGGAACAGCTGGGGGGAAGCGGGGGAGAAAAGGTAACCTAAGACGACCAGCAGAGGGAGACAGGGTGAAAGGAAAGGACAGAGACAAGACACAACATGACAGTACATGACAGCTTTTTGTTAACACATAATGTTATTGAACTATTGGACATGTATAATGAGTAACTCAAAAAAATTGTCAAAAAAAGAAACGTCCAGTTTTCAGGACACTGTTTTTCAAAGATAATTCGTAAAAATCTAAATAACTTCACAGATCTTCATTGTAAAGGGTTTAAACACGGTTAACCTTGTTCAATGACCATAAACAATTAATGAACATGCGGAACGGTTGGTAAGACACTAACAGCTTACAGACGGTAGGCAATTAAGGTCACAGTTAAGAAAACTTAGGACACTAAAGAGTCCTTTCTACTGACTCTGAAAAACACCAAAAGAAAAATGCCCAGGGACCCTGCTCATCTGCGTGAACGTGCCTTAGGCATGCTGCAAGGAGGCATCAGGACTGCAGATGTGGCCAGGGCAAAAAATTGCAATGTCTGTACTGTGAGATGCCTAAGACAGTGTTACAGGGAGACAGGATGGACAGCTGATTGTCCTCGAAGTGGCAGACCACATGTAACAAGACCACCACAGGATCGGAACATCACACCTGCGGAACAGGTACAGGATGGTAACAACAACTGCCCGAGTTACACCAGGAAGGCACAATCTCTCCATCAGTGCTCACACTGTCCACAATAGGCTGAGAGATGCAGGACTGAGGGCTTGTAGGCCTGTTGTAAGGCAGGTCCTCACCGGACATCACCGGCAACAACGTCGCCTATGGGCACAAACCCACCGTCGCTGGACCAGACAGGACTGGCAAAAAGTGCTCTTCACTGATGAGTCACGGTTTTGTCTCACCAGGGGTGATGGTCGGATTCACGTTTATTGTCGAAGGAATGAGCATTACACCGAGGCCTATACTCTGGAGAGGGATCGATTTGGAGTTGGAGGGTCCGTCATGGTCTGGGGCGGTGTGTCACAGCATCAGTGGACTGAGCTTGTGGTCATTGCAGGCAATCATCCTGACATGACCCTCCAGCATGACAATGCCACCAGCCATATTGCCTGTTCTGTGCGTGATTTCCTGCAAGACAGGAATGTCAGTGTTCTGCCATGGCCAGCGAGGGGCCCGGATCTCAATCCCATTGAGCACATCTGGGACCTGTTGGATCGGAGGGTGAGGGCTTGGGCCATTCCCCCCCTGAAATGTTTGGGAACTTGCAGGTGCATTGGTGGAAGAATGGAGTAACATCTCACAGCAAGAATTGGCAAATCTGGTGCAGTTCATGAGGAGGAGATGCACTGAGGTACTTAATGCAGTTGGTGGCCACACCAGATACTGACTGTTACTTTTGATTTTGACCCCCCTTTGTTCAAGGACACATTATTCAATTTCTGTTAGTCACATGTCTGTGGAACTTGTTCAGTTTATGTCTCAGTTGTTTAATCTTGTTGTGTTCATACAAATATTTACACATGTTCAGTTTGCTGAAACTAAACGCAGTTGACCACGAGACGTTTCTTTTTTTTGCTGAGTTTATGTTGTCATAACTCAATATTCAACTGTTTTTTTTCATCTGTAGCTTTTAAAAGGCTTTATGGAGATAAAATGGAGAACGTCTCTGTCTGTGTGATGGCAAGCAGCAGTGGGGGAGATTATTCTGCAATTGTCTTGCGTTATTTGAAATAGATATCTCCCAGCCCCATGTCTCCTTGTAAGACAATATGGCAGCATGTCAAATGGTCCCATCAGGCTGGGGGTAGGATGACTGAGGAGTGGAGGTGAGCAGTTCCAGGGATTCTGCAAATGCTGGGAAAATGACTCTCTGCCTCAGTGCACCCAAGCATCAGATCCATTCCAAAATAACACTGCTCTGTGCACCCAGTAGTCAACATAGAGATGGGATGAAAATAGGTTCAATATAGAGACACTTGAATGAATGCATATAATCCTGTCCCTTTATATTAAAAGTAAATGCCATGTTCAGACTTCTTACTGCGTTTATGAGTTGATATTTCAGCATCGTGTTTGTATTTGCTCCCAGGCATCACTCGGATTCATTTCGTATTCCAAACACCCGTTCAATGCATTGGTTAGGTTGCTCTGAATGACATGTAAACGCTACCTTCATACGCTGCAATCTTCCGTCTATTCTGCTCATCCTGATCAACAGCTAATAGGAGCACTAAGAACAAAGAAAATCCTGTTGTGCGTACAAGAAGCACGCATAACGAATGCCTGATACATGATCGCCTGGATAATGTTGTTTATCAATCACAGTTTTTATTATTTTACTTTTTTTTGTGTACCTCACATATACATATTCTTGGAATGTTTGCCCTGGCCCTTTCGGCAATTAGGCAAAATCGTGCAAAGCTTTGAAGAGAATGACCAAAGCATTAAACAACACAATTTGTCTCTGCAGCATCCATTATGCAAGATGCCCCCAGAAAATGGAGGTGGCTTTGAAAAATGGTGCAAGAGGCTGTCAGTGGCTCCCATGCGTCTCGTCTCCTCTGCAATATTTTAGCGTTTATCCAATCGATGCCTTATTGCTCTATAATCTGGGCTAAATCAGAGCCACGGTGGCCTGTTAGTTCCTAAAACAGTACTGAAAGCTTCAGTTGAAGACAAAATAGAAAATATCAAGTATACTGCATGAAGACTGGCTATCAGCATCTTAAATGACCGAATTGATGAACTTGGCATTTTGTTGACAACTTGGAGTGTATATTCACTGGGTAACCAAAGTGTTTGCCAAAAAGCAAGATTCGATCAATAGCTGTAATTTACATTGTTACAATACAACCGCATATAGCATAGGCAGCATACTGAACATAGGGTTATCAGCATTAATAGATAATTAGCACTGTAACGGTTATTGGAGTTAGAATCATCTACTCAATGGCATTGAGAATGGTATGCAATATCTGAAATGAATATGGAATACTTCAATTGTGAATGCAATAAATTAATGTACCAAGAATATAAAATGATGTATTGGGGATAAATCTATTCATCCTGAATGATGAATAGGGTTTGGTGTCTTGAAGAAGACAGGCAGAAATGTAGTCAAAGTCTTGTAGAAACACATTGCGAAAAGGTGCAACGATTTTTATCGTAAGTAGGAGAGTAAATGTAAAGATATTGCCCTCTTATTGACATCTGGGGTAGCAAATGAAGAAAACATACACCTAAAACCTAAAGTGCAGGGTTATCAAGTTGCTTCCTCAATGCTTGCTTTACAATGATACATCACTTGACTGTTAATCATATTGTTGTCCATGCTCTTGTAAGTCACACCCTTAATGGATTCCGTCCGTCTAGTAGGTTAGTCTAGATCAGTAATCATATCATGTATAGTGTTTTTAAAAAAATCATGGAATAGTTGCTCTCAAAAGGGTGATAAGGGGTAATAGCATAAGCAACCATTATCCTTATCATGTCATTGTCCATAGGCTACTTTGACCTATTAAGGTATGGTGGAGAGGACCTGGGAGACCTGTCATTTGTGATCAAGCTATGAGCTCAACACAGGATGTCACCCCACATGCAAATTAGTGGAGATGTGGCTGGTGACTAATTTGTTTACTTCTCTTCTCTACGTTATCAAAGCGGCCTGCTTGGTCAAACTGGGACGTGATTCTGGGCTATGATACCCAGTGTAATTGGGACAGTGCAAACGTGTTCCCCTAATATAAACAAGTGTCCCTATATATTATGTGGTAGCGTGACCCAAACAGTAGGTTGCTGATGTCACAAATAACATTAGCACAAATAAACAACAGCTATGTGACTGTTCCAATGCTAGCGTAAGTCTCACTCGCTAAGCCTTCTCTTAAGGCCTGTGTCAGAAAGCCTGCAGATACTCATTTTGAGTCATTTTACGTCTCCTACCAATTCCAACGTGGCGCAAGACTGGGCAGATGTGGGGAATCACATCTGATGAATCAAGGAGGGAGCAGGGGAGATCAAACAAGGTATAGAATCTGAAGAGAGATATAATGAGATGGGATTACATTATCGAGCAGGGCAGGACGGCGGCAGACCCGTGCAAGTCAGGCTTTGTCAGATCCATGTCCTTTTAAGCCTCCGTTGGGCTACAAAGCCCCTGCACACTGGGGACTTGGCGCTTTATTTGCATCCTCAGAGGATCATACCAATACCTCAGACTGCAAAAGAGATGAAAGAGAAGGAAAACGCAGCAGGTTTAACAGAATCCATATGACCCCCAATATAAATATAGGGGTTCACCATGCAAGCTTCATGTCAAGCTGCTGCTCTCAAGCTGAACACCCAAAGCCTTGTGTGGTATTTCTCATAAGGATCAAACAGTACAGATACACAAATCATATGAACACTCTCCAAGCAGCTTTAGCACAATTGACACAGCAGTAGTATCTTGCAGAGCTGTATCATTGCCAATTCTCATTTGAGGTTATCAAGACATCTCAATGCAAATTTAAAATAACAAGAGACCATACATGAGGAAACTTAAGGTTTCTCTTGTAAATCTTGTTCCTTGTGCAGCTAGACCCTAATCAGTATTCTGACCATCTGAGGTGGAACACACATCACGGACTCTATGGCCATGGTACATGCATTTCAAGGCAAAGTGGGTTGTGCACAAGTCATCGCTCAGAGTGAGCATCTGAGGCGGCACGTGTGACACTTAATACATGTAAGGGCAGAAATAGAACCAAGAGATGAACAGGAATTACCCCAGGCGTAACAGGGCCAAGGGACCTTTTGGCCCCTCGTGCCCACCCCAGCGAGAGACAGACAGGAGCTCAATGTGACAGTGCCAAAGACAACCCCCACAGCCAGGACAGTCGCTCAGAGGCTCATGATTTCTGCCATGATCAAAATGCTGACACATCACTTATAGGTCAGAGCTGTGCCATTATAGAACGGGGGACACAACGGATATGTCACATCCTGAGGCTATAAGTACAATATCAACAACGAAGTCATCACTAAACACAGCATGCTTTCAGTTTTATTTTCAATGTTTATGTTTAGATCAGTTACAAACGGCATTTACAAGACTGATCCATAAACCAAGGTCGGTATTCTGTCTTGAGAACTGTATGGTTAGTTTAGCCCCTGAGTTTACCCCATGGATTTCATGTCAGAATACTGCCACAAATGAACATTGGAAATGCATTCAAAAGGTGAGCTCTTCTTGCTGTAGTTGAACCACTGTTGTTGCAGCTCCCAGAATAGCCACGCACAGACATGCACATGCTCAGGATCGTGGCTGTACGTCTTTCTGCATCACATCTTACCTTGTTTGACCCAGTAAAGTTTGTTGTAAAATGTTTACTGTCAAATGAACCCCAAAAATGTAAAACATACTTTATTTGTGTTTTATGGCACAAAGGAGATAAAATGCCATCGCAAAGTGTAGTATGCTATTGTCATGACTGTCCTGATCTGGTCAGGTTACAGGAGACCACAACCCTACAGATTATCTCTCAACCCCAATAGAGGAGGAGAGATCTAGGGTCTGAAGAATTGGGGGTTTTATGACCCCTCACGCCCCTGGTAAATCTTAGGCCACAGACAAATTCCTTTGTCCTGTTACTATGGAGAACCAGCCTCAGAACATTAAACATGAAATAAAGGGACTTTGGAACAATGGTTTCCGTCAGCCACAATGGTGGTCATGACGATAGATGGAATATGAAAATGTATGTCATTTTTGTTTTGTTATTAAAGGTTAATAGAATACATTATTACGAAAACATTGTAACGTCAACAGTTTACCTAGTTTATATGTTTGATGTTTATACATTGTACTTTGTATGGAAAATGTCCAAATCAAAGAGTATGCTTTGGGGAAGATTAAATGTGAAGTTAGTTGTCTAAAATTGGATTTGAATAAAATCTAGACCTTGCCCATAACTTGGTACGCCCACTTCTGACACGAGGGTATAAAACCTGTGAGTACAGAATTTACAGATGAGACTAAGTGACCCCAGCTGCAGCCGAGGTCTAAAAAGTAAACAAACCCAGAACCCAACACAAGTTTGAAGACAAAGAAATATTTTTCTACCCAATCTACGGATGAGTAGCTGTGTCTAAGCGGGTGAATTCAAGCAGGACCACCTACCATCCAATCCCAGTGAATCGTGGTGTCTAAACGGTTTCATTCCTATGCTGTGAGCTCTGAGCTACAGAGCTGTCTGTCCTCAAAAGACCCCTTCCAGAGCAAGGGTGAGGGAACAGACTCCTAAGCCAAAAGGACACTGACATCGTGAGGACGACCAGAAAGGTGCGCCGGAGAAGTGCATCATCGAGCAGCCTGAACGGTCCACGCAGAGAATCCTCGGAGACCTTCCCCACTTAATTACATCATTATATTCTGACCCATAAGAGCGGCAGTTTGTGGCAAGGCTAGGGTTTGAATAGCAGAGCTAACAAATTCACCCAAATGTATGTTTCTCTCGTGTACTTTCTTTTTTCTCTCTCTCTTTGAAATCCCCATTTTGGGTAACACGCTCCATAGTGTGTTGGCCTGTTATACTAAGTTTTAATCAATAGCCTATAATGTGTTTTGTCTATGTGTATCTTTTATCATAATTTTAGCTTTCTAGTAAATAAATATTCAACTAAGATTGGTGTGGTACGAACTCATTGGTGAGACCCGGGTCCGTGCAGATTCACGGGCTATACGACGTTCAGAATGAGATTGTTAGAGGTAACTGGTTAATTAGCGGCTGTTGTAAAATCGATATTCTGATATTCTTTGGGTTAATTTGGGAAATAGAAACTCAATAAAAACTAGTTTTCCCATGGTGCCCCAGGTTAAGGAGTTAATAATTGCTTGATTCAGTTAATCACGCAATTAGAAACATTTAATCATTTTTTATTTATTTTATTTCACCTTTATTTAACCAGGTAGGCAAGTTGAGAACAAGTTCTAATTTACAATTGCGACCTGGCCAAGATAAAGCAAAGCAGTTCGACACATACAACGACACAGAGTTACACATGGAGTAAAACAAACATACAGTCAATAATACAGTATAAACAAGTCTATATACGATGTGAGCAAATGAGGTGAGATAAGGGAGGTAAAGGCAAAAAGGCCATGGTGGCAAAGTAAATACAATATAGCAAGTAAAACACTGGAATGGTAGATTTGCAATGGGAGAATGTGCAAAGTAGAAATAAAAATAATGGGGAGCAAAGGAGCAAAATAAATAAATAAATAAAATACAGTAGGGAAAGAGGTAGTTGTTTGGGCTAAATTATAGGTGGGCTATGTACAGGTGCAGTAATCTGTGAGCTGCTCTGACAGTTGGTGCTTAAAGCTAGTGAGGGAGATAAGTGTTTCCAGTTTCAGAGATTTTTGTAGTTCGTTCCAGTCATTGGCAGCAGAGAACTGGAAGGAGAGGCGGCCAAAGAAAGAATTGGTTTTGGGGGTGACTAGAGAGATATACCTGCTGGAGCGTGTGCTACAGGTGGGAGATGCAATGGTGACCAGCGAGCTGAGATAAGGGGGGACTTTACCTAGCAGGGTCTTGTAGATGACATGGAGCCAGTGGGTTTGGCGATGAGTATGAAGCGAGGGCCAGCCAACGAGAGCGTACAGGTCGCAATGGTGGGTAGTATATGGGGCTTTGGTGACAAAACGGATTGCACTGTGATAGACTGCATCCAATTTGTTGAGTAGGGTATTGGAGGCTATTTTGTAAATGACATCGCCAAAGTCGAGGATTGGTAGGATGTTCAGTTTTACAAGGGTATGTTTGGCAGCATGAGTGAAGGATGCTTTGTTGCGAAATAGGAAGCCAATTCTAGATTTAACTTTGGATTGGAGATGTTTGATATGGGTCTGGAAGGAGAGTTTACAGTCTAACCAGACACCTAAGTATTTGTAGTTGTCCACGTATTCTAAGTCAGAGCCGTCCAGAGTAGTAATGTTAGACAGGCGGGTAGGTGCAGGTAGCGATCGGTTGAAGAGCATGCATTTAGTTTTACTTGTATTTAAGAGCAATTGGAGGCCACGGAAGGAGAGTTGTATGGCATTGAAGCTCGTCTGGAGGGTTGTTAACACAGTGTCCAAAGAAGGGCCAGAAGTATACAGAATGGTGTCGTCTGCGTAGAGGTGGATCAGAGACTCACCAGCAGCAAGAGCGACCTCATTGATGTATACAGAGAAGAGAGTCGGTCCAAGAATTGAACCCTGTGGCACCCCCATAGAGACTGCCAGAGGTCCGGACAGCAGACCCTCCGATTTGACACACTGAACTCTATCAGAGAAGTAGTTGGTGAACCAGGCGAGGCAATCATTTGAGAAACCAAGGCTGTCGAGTCTGCCGATGAGGATGTGGTGATTGACAGAGTCGAAAGCCTTGGCCAGATCAATGAATACGGCTGCACAGTAATGTTTCTTATCGATGGCGGTTAAGATATCATTTAGGACCTTGAGTGTGGCTGAGGTGCACCCATGACCAGCTCTGAAACCAGATTGCATAGCAGAGAAGGTATGGTGAGATTCGAAATGGTCGGTAATCTGTTTGTTGACTTGGCTTTCGAAGACCTTAGAAAGGCATGGTAGGATAGATATAGGTCTGTAGCAGTTTGGGTCAAGAGTGTCACCCCCTTTGAAGAGGGGGATGACCGCAGCTGCTTTCCAATCTTTGGGAATCTTAGGGGTGGCAACAATTTTGGCAGATAATTTTAGAAAGAAAGGGTCCAGATTGTCTAGCCCGGCTGATTTGTAGGGGTCCAGATTTTGCAGCTCATTCAGAACATCAGCTGAGCAGATTTGGGAGAAGGAGAAATGGGGAAGGCTTGGGCGAGTTGTTGTGGGGGGTGCAGTGCTGTTGACCGGGGTAGGAGTAGCCAGGTGGAAAGCATGGCCAGCCGTAGAAAAATGCTTATTGAAATTCTCAATTATGGTGGATTTATCAGTGGTGACAGTGTTTCCTATCTTCAGTGCAGTGGGCAGCTGGGAGGAGGTGTTCTTATTCTCCATGGACTTTACAGTGTCCCAGAACTTTTTTGAGTTAGTGTTGCAGGAAGCAAATTTCTGCTTGAAAAAGCTAGCCTTGGCTTTTCTAACTGCCTGTGTATAATGGTTTCTAGCTTCCCTGAACAGCTGCATATCACGGGGGCTGTTCGATGCTAATGCAGAACGCCATAGGATGTTTTTGTGTTGGTTAAGGGCAGTCAGGTCTGGGGAGAACCAAGGGCTATATCTGTTCCTGGTTCTACATTTCTTGAATGGGGCATGTTTATTTAAGATGGTTAGGAAGGCATTTTTAAAAAATATCCAGGCATCCTCTACTGACGGGATGAGATCAATATCCTTCCAGGATACCCCGGCCAGGTCGATTAGAAAGGCCTGCTCGCTGAAGTGCTCTCATCATTCGATGAGCAACAGTCGTCACATTAACTAATACAACGTCACGACACTATGTAAAGGTTTCCATCGTCTGCTAAAGAAAAATAGAATACGTGTGGACTGCATTCCCTCCATTGATGTGGTTGACATTAAGGAATAATGAAAAGAATAATGTACGTTAGAGAAATCCTGCTTCCCCCACAATGGTACTTTCATCAATGTCGTCCACTCCCTCATTACAAACATCTCTCTGTCTCCTACTGCTCTCCCACTTCTTTCGTCTTATTCTCTCTCTCTCTCTCTCCCAGTCTATCTGCCCTTTGATTGAAGGAGGGAGACGTGGGAGATCTTTAAACAGATCAAATCAGCTCTGCCATTGAAACGCATTCGGAGCCATTTCACAACTAAAATACTGGATCATTAGCCGCTCTGCTCCCTGCCACCCTGGACCACCAGTAAAATGAAATGAAAACTCCACTCCGTCAAGCAAAATCATCTGGGAGCTGGGACGTTACCACTAAATCCCCATCCGCTCCCCAGCTCTTTGTAACAACCTCTCGGTAATGATGGCAGTGGGAACCAATTTACAAATCCCATTCTGGAGCCTTGATCTTTAACCCCCCCCCCATATTGAAAATGCAAATATTGGTCAGAGAATAAGGAAGCTCTTCGTTGACAATGCGTTTGTGCCCTAAAGAAAACGTGCATTCCACCCTGATAAAAGTGGATAGGTGTTAAGCCGCGACTGGAAACATTCGGATCAATTTCACATTGCTTGCATTGATTGCGGCTGTCAAATCCTGCAGGATGACCGAGTGACTTGAATGAGTTCATAATGAAGGTCTTCTCCAACAGAATGATCTGGAAGAGCCATGACCACAAGGGTTTGCCAGTCTATAGAGGCCTGCAGCTTTCCAATGAATTCATCTGAGTTTCTCTCAATGCCATTTGATTGAAGCCACCGGTTAATTGACTAACCAAATTGAACCAACCGGAAAATCATGTGCAGTATGTTAGTAAAGCTGACTCCCTACTTGTCCAACAGCTATGCCTCCAGTCTTGTGCAATAGCTATGATATGCCTGGTGTTCTAGAGAAACTGCGGAGAACACTTACAGCCTTTACAATCAGGCCTGTCTGAAAAGGGCTTATAAAAAAAGATGTGCAGCGAGCTCTGCTTTCCCCTGTGATTAATAAACCATTACTACACAAGCTGGAGGCCGGCCCTGTTTGAAGTCCTCTAAGGCGCATACAATTTGAATGAAATCGTCCATTCCTTTTGGTTGTTACAATTTTATTGCAGCCTCTCCCAAAGTCACCCTCATCAAGAACGATATCCCTGCCAGAGGTTGCCTGGGCATGATTTACAATGACAGTAGTCAGGTTGCAGGTCATTCAAGTTGTGTCTCTGTGGTACTAAAGGAAAAAAGGGTCATTAGAAATGGAAAGATGACAGTCCTTTTGCTTTTTACCAACACCTCCATCATTTCATGATATGAATTGTGTCATTATGTCACTTCTTGGACAGTCTTGGTTATGTCCTCCATACAATTTCACAAAAGTGAATCTCAGCTCAAACAAAGTTAGTGCTGGAGTCATTTTTACTAAAATGTAGCTAAGGTATTGTAAATATAAACATTGTCAGAACTATGACTAATAATGTTCCTTTATCAAACAGGTTATGGCGATAACATGCTGTCATTTAAAAGACAAACAAGGGAAGGAGGCAATTTAGGTAGCTTCGGGCTTGTTATAGGGATAATAGGTCTGGTGGTACCTGGTCTGTGAAAATAGTATGTAGCCTCATGTTGTACTGTGTTCTCCATAGACAAAGCAGTGCCATTGGCTACAGCATAGACTACAGTGCCTTCAGAAAGTATTCACACTCCTTGACCTGTTCCACGTGTTGTTGTGTTATAGCCTGAATTTAAATGCAATATATTGAGTTGTTTTGTTACTAGTCTACACACAACACCCCATAATGTCAAAGTGGAATGATGTTTTTTTAATTATTTTAACAAATGAATCAAAGATGAAAAGCTGAAATGTCTTGAGTCAAAAAGTATTCTGCCCCTTTGTTATGGTACGCCTAAATAAGTTAAGGAGTAAACATTTGCTTAACAAGTCACATAATAAGTGGCATGAACTGCAGTAATAGTGTTTCACATTATTTTTTAATTGATCTCTGTACCCCACACATACATTTATCTGTAAGGTCCTTCAGTCGAGGAGTGCATTTCAAGCACAGATTCAACCAAAAAGACTAGGGAGGTTTTCCAATGCCTCGCAAAGAAGGGCACCCATTGGTAGATGGGTAAATATTAAAAAGGAAAGAAATGGAATACCCTTTGAGCATGGTGAAGTTATTCATTACATTTTGGATGGTGTGTCAATACACCCAGTCACTACAAAGATACAGGCGTCCTTCCTAACTCAGTTGCCGGAGACGAAGGAAACTGCTCAGGGATTTCACCATGAGGCCAATGGTGACTTTAAAATAGTTACAAAGTTTAATGGCTGTGATAGGAGGAAACTGAGGATGGATCAACAGCATTGTAGTTACTCCACAATACTAACTTAACTGAGTGAAAAGAAGCCTGTACAGAATAAAATATTCCAGAACATGCATCCTGTTTGCAACAAGGCACTAAAGTAATACTGAAAAAAATGTGGCAAAGCAATTAACTTTTTGTTGTGAAAACAAAGTGTTTTGTTTGGGGCAAATCCATTACAATGCATTACTGAGTACCGCTATTTTCAAGCATAGTGGTGGCTGCATCATGTTATGGGTATGCTTGTAATAATGGGCAAATGTCGCACAATCCAGGTGTGGAGTGCTCTTAGAGAGTTACCCAGAAAGACTCACAGCTGTAAACGCCGCCGAAGGTGCTTCTGCAAAGTATTGACTCAGGGGGTGTGAATACTTAGGTAAATGAGATATTTCTGTATTTAATTTCCAATAAATGTGCAGACATTTACCAAAACGTGTTTAATTTGTCATTATGGAGTAAATACATTTTTAATTCAGGCTGTAACAACAAAATGTTGTTCATAACATCAAGGGTTATGAACACGTTCTAAAGGGACTGTACATTACGAAGCACCTCTGTGTTGTCTCAGGCCCATTGGGACTAGTGGGAGGGAGTCTGCTGCTGCATAATGCAACAGAGTATGTAATACACAATCACTTTAAGCAGTGCACACCAATTTTTTTATTCCACCAACTAAAGTGTTCGAGCGTGACCCGTGGAGGCATTTCTGAGGGCATGTTTACATGGAGGCATGACAAGAATTTAAAAAGGTCATTGAACTTGATGAACCACAGCTGCAGGACATTTAACCTGCATTATTACGAGATGCAGAGGGAAGCTGGAGAGGCAGGCGCGCAGATAAATTTGCTGTCACAATCATTTCAAATAATGAATCAGAGACTCATCACTGGGTTTTCTGATCTGGTATCATAATCTGATGTTTATCAAATGGGTGCAGAGCATGACTTCAGACACTTGCTTTGGTACGTGAGGTATTTTGCCACTGGGGAGAAATAAAGACAGTAGTACTTTAGACCCCTGACATTAATATATTTTTTTAACCTTTATTTAACTAGGCAAGTCAGTTAAGAACAAATTGTCATTTACAATGACGGCCTACCCCGGGAAATTGTGCACTGCCCTATGGGACAATCACAGCCAGATGTGATTCAGCCTGGATTTGAACCAGGGACTGTAGTGACACCTCTTGCACTGAGATGCAGTGCCTTAGACTGCTGCGCAACTCAGGAGTCCAATGTCCCTCAAGAGAATGCTTGAGCAGCGATTGATGATATCACCTCGTCTTCTCTAATTACCACTCTGGTTGGGGTGGTCAGGTGTAAAGGCATGCCATGAAAATGAGATTAGAGGTGGTCTAATGGAGATGTCAAGTGGCGGTGTGAATGGGCATATACAGTCAGCCTGGAAAAACAGAAGAGGGAAGCCTTCACACTGGTTCAAGAGGCCAGATAGAAAGCTTCATAGTGGTTCAAGAGGCCAAGGATATGACGCAAATATGACACAGACATGATGCTGCATTCATTTAATTCTCATTGAGTGCCATGACAATAGCCGCAAACAACGTTATATTTTCGATTTAGTGCAATTATTATGTCTAGCACTCACCTTTTTATTGGTAACAAAGGTTATGATGCCTTCAATTATGTTGGCTTGAGATGTAACCTCTTCCGTGATCTTTTTGTTAGACCCTGTGTCCTGACACAAGACAGAAGAGGGTTCACAGTGCCCTGATGAGTAATATCAAAAACTTTTTAAAAATAGCCTGCACACCCTCTCGCCTTGGCACTTAGCATTACAGAGATGGATTGGGGTAATAGCAGAGGTTATAGCACTGGGCTCTGTCCGTATGAGACATTTGGGCTGCAGTCCAGACTTCAGGAGGAATTTACCTCTCAAGCACCGTCCTCAACACAGGCACTGCTCTAGTTCTGCAACCTAGCCAAGAAACCACCTCTCCCCATTTTCAAACATATGAGAGATGATGCGTCCAACATCATGATGATCCTTCTTTTATCATCACGGTGAGGTCACTGAGCAGTCCTGACCCCTCTTTTCTCCATTCTATATGTAGTAGCTGAGGAGGCTATTTAGATCTCTATGGTCTTTTCTGGTTGCCTACACACAGTCTTGCCAGAGAAATGTGTCCAGTTACAAGTACAACCCCGGTCCACAACAGTTTTAGCCTTAGGTGTGAACAGTACAGCAGAACTGGGATAACTGTAGTCTTAATTATTTGAATACAGATCTCAGAAAATAACTTCTCTAAAATAATGTCAGGGAACTGTTGAAGATGTATGTTGAAGATGGAAATAAAATGAATAGAGCGCACACAATCTTCTATACTATTCCAATCTATTGAACAGACATATTTGATCTACGCAATACATTTCTACCTAAACATTCTGTAAATATCCATTCTCCTGAAGGTCCATTGCCACAGGTGCACATAATCAAGTCAAATCAATTCATCAATGAAATATTATACAGATAGTTATATATAAATTGTAACGCTCAACTACTGTATGACTTTTTCAACATGCCACTGAAAAGGTTGGACGCTGTAATTGATTGACATTTTTAAAGGGATCATTCACTCAGAATTAAAACTAACTTCCAACTACCTTGGCTGTAGTTTATTGAGGAAGGCAGTTTCCCTTCAACTCTTAACAGGCGTATTTTGTAACGGTTAGCATTCTCAGTAACACTTTTACATTCAATTGTTATTGTGCTTGCGTAATAAAACTGTACTTACTTTTGGAGCAACAGTCTTTGTTCCATTATGCTTTGGTAATTGCATTTGAAATGCATAGCAATGAGCTGAGAGTTCTTGTAACTACTGTACCCAAGAGGAATAGTGACTGTTCCAAATGATGCAATTGCAAGGTAATTATATGTTACAACAATATTTCTATTGCAATAATCAAAGTGACTATGTATACAAACTTGATGTCAAATATTCATTTTATTATGTCTTATTCCTTATTAATATATATTTGTTAGTCATTTTGAAGCTGCAAATGTGGCCTGCTCAAATGTTCAGGCGATTCCATGTCCATATATTAAGAGACATATCTGGGAGCTTTCCAAACCATGTGGTAATGATCATATATTTAGATTTATCCAAATAACTGTTGTAGTTTTTGGTACTTCATCAAATATTTGGCAGCCATCCCAATAACTATTTTATTATTTTATTATTACTTGCATTTATTCAAATACCTTAAAATATACAGTTAGAGTCAGAAGTTTACATACACCTTAGCCAAATACATTTAAACTCATTTTTTCAAAATTCCTGACATTTAATCCTAGTAAAAATTCCCTGTCTTAGGTCAGTTAGGATCACCACTTTATTTTAAGAATGTGGAATGTCCAAATAATAGTAGAGAGAATTATTTATTTCAGCTTTTATTTCTTTCATCACATTCCCACTGGGTCAGAAGTTGACATGCACTCAATTAGTATTTGGTAGCATTGCCTTTAATTTGTTTAACTTGGGTCAAACATTTTGGGTAGCCTTCTACAAGCTTCCCACAATAAGTTGGTTGAATTTCGGCCCATTCCTCCTGACAGAGCTGGTGTAACTGAGTCAGGTTTGGAGGCCTCCTTGTTGGCACATGCTTTTTCAGTTCTGCCCACAAATGTTCTATAGGATGGAGGTCAGGTCTTTGTGATGGCCACTCCAATACCTTGACTTTGTTGTCCTTAAGCCATTTTTTCACAACTTTGTAAGTATGCTTGGGGTCATTGTCCATTTGGAAGACCCATTTGCAACCAAGCTTTAACTTCCTGACTGATGTCTTGAGATGTTGCTTCAATATATCCACATAATTTTCTTGCCTTATGATACCATCCAGTTTGTGAAGTGCACCAGTCCCTCCTGCAGCAAAGCACCCCCACAGCATAATGCTTCCAACCCCGTGCTTCACGGTTGGGATGGTGTTCTTTGGCTTGCAAGACTCATCCTTTTTCCTCCAAACATAACAATGGTCATTATGGCCAAACAGTTCTATTTTTGTTTCACCAGACCAGAGGACATTTCTCCAAAAGTACGATCTTTGTCCCCATGTGCAGTTGCAGACCGTAGTCTGGCTTCTTTAAGGTAGTTTTGAAGCAGTGGCTTCTTCCTTGCTGAGCAGCCTTTCAGGTTATGTCAATATAGAACTGTGGATATAGATACTTTTGTACCGGTTTCCTCCAGAATCTTCACAAGGTCCTTTGCTGTTGTTCTGAGATTGATTTGCACTTTTCTCACCAAAGTATGTTCATCTCTAGGAGACAGAACGCGTCTCCATCCTGAGCGGCATGACGGCTGCGCGGTCCCATTGTGTTTATACTTGTGTACTATTGTTTGTACAGATGAACGTGGTACCTTCAGGCGTTTGGAAATTTCTCCCAAGGATGAACTAGACTTGTGGAGGTCTACAATTTTTTTCTGAGTTCTCGGCTGATTTATTTTTATTTTCCCATGATGTCAAGCAAAAAGGGACTGAGTTTGAAGGTAGGCCTTGAAGTACTTCCCCAGGTACACCTCCAATTGACTGAATTGAGGTCAATTAGCCTATCAGAAGCTTCTAAAGCCATGCCATCATTTTCTGGAATTTTCCAAGCTGTTTAAAGGCACAGTCATCTTAGTGTACAGTATGTAAACATCTGACCCACTGGAATTGTGATGCAGGGAATTATAAGTGAAATAATCTGTCTGTAAACAATTGTTTGAAAAATTAATTGTGTCATGCACAAAGTAGATGTCCTGACCGACTTGCCAAAACAATAGTTTGTTAACAAGAAATGTGTGGAGTGGTTGAAAAACGAGTTTTAATGACCCCAACATAGGTGTATGTAAACTTCCGACTTCAACTGTACACTGAACAAAAATACAAATGCAACTTGTAAATTGTTGGGTCCATTTTTCATGAGCTGAAATAAAAGATCCCAGAAGTGTTTAACAACACACTGCCAAAGATGTCAACATTTTGAGAGAGTTTGCAATTGGCATGCTGACTGCAGGAATGTCCAACAGAGCTGTTGCCAGAGAATTAAATATTAATTTCTCTACCATAAGCTGTCTCCAATGTTGTTTTAGAGAATTACGTCCTACTGCCCTCACAACCGCAGACCACGTGTAACCACGCCAACCCAGGACCTTCACATCTGGCTTCTTCACCTGCAGGATCAAATGAGACCAGCCACCCTGACAGCTGATGAAACAGAGGTGTAATAAGGGAAAAAAACGAACTCTTATTGGCAGGGCCTGGCTCCCCAGTGGGTGAGACTGGCTCGCAAGTGGGTGGGCCTATGCCCTCCCAGGCCCACCCATGTCTGCGCCCCTGCCAAGTCATGTGAAATTCATAGACTAGGGCAGAAATCATGTATTTTATTTGTCTGATTTCCTTATATGAACTGTAACTCAGTAAAGTTGTTGAAATTCTTACATGTCGTGTTTATATTTTTGTTCAGTATATATATTTGCTTTTTAGTTAAAGCTCTACATAAACTATATTCGACTACTGAAAGTATTTGAAAAGTTTGTATTTTAAAATAAACTACAAAATCCAACTATTTTCTGCCCAGGTCTGCATTACAGACTGTTCACTTGAGACCTCCCCAGTGGCTATGAGCCCTACTCTCTAGTGTTCTAGATCATCCTCTTGGCACAAGGTTCTTCTAATCCATTGCGACTGTCTGGAGTAGCTCAACTCTCTGATTAAAACAAAAACATGCACTTGACCCTTTGATTGGACTAGTAAAATGTCATTGACTTCTTAGTGATTGACAATACCCAGCGATATAGCAGCGCGCCAAATTCAAAAACAGAAATACTCATTCATGAATCATACAAGTGTTATACATCGGTTTAAAGATAAACTTCTTGTTAATCCAGCCACAGTGTCAGATTTCAAAAAGGCTTTCCCGTGAAAGCAAACCATAATATTATCTGAGGACAGCACCCCATCAAACAAACACATGACAAGCATATTTCAACCCGCCAGGCACGACACAAAACTCAGAAATAACAATATAATTCATGCCTTACCTTTGAAGATCTCTTCTGTTGGCACTCCAATATGTCCATTAAACATCACAAATGGTCCTTTTGTTCGATAAATTCTGTCGTTATATCTCCAAAATGTCCATTTATTGGCACGTTTGATCCAGAAAAACACTGGTTCCAACACGCGCAACATGACTACAAAGTATCTAATATAGTTACCTTTAAGACGGGATAAACTGTGTTCAATACTGGTCGAAAACAAAGTGGAGCGAGCTTTCAAGTCACAAGCCCCAACCACAACAGTACACTAGACTCGACCCTCGTTCTGAACAGCCCTACTTCTTCATTTCTCAAAGGAAAAACATCAACCAATTCCTAAAGACTGTTGACATCTAGTGGAAGCGATAGGAACTGCAAGCAAGTGCCTTAGAAATCTAGGTCCACATAGAAACCCCATTGAAAACATTTCCTGGATGGTTTGTCCCCGGGGTTTCGCCTACCAAATAAGTTATGTTATATTCACAGACATAGTATTAATAGTTTTAGAAACTTTTGAGTGTTTTCTATCCAAATCAACAAATGATATGCATATCCTAGCTTCTGGGCCTGAGTAGCAGGCAGTTTCCTTTGGGCACACTTTTCATCCGGACGTGAAAATAGTGCCCCCTAGCCTTAAGAAGTTTTAAGACAGGTCAGGTGAGATAGCAAAGGTTTATGATGTAAATAGAAATCATATTCTTCCCACGCAGCAATTATTCATGTATGATGTTGGTGAGTTGTTTGTTTGTTTCACACTGTTCACATTGTTTTGTTGAATATTTGTTTCATGAAATGAAAGCACAATGATGACGTGTTTGACGTGTTTCTACTGGAAACCAACATTCATTTTAATGAGGCGTTTATCAAAATACTTTTACAAGGCTCCTATAAATGACAAAAAGGAAATATTCATAATACATCATCACTGAGTCTGTATGTAACTGTTATAGCCCCCAAAGATGCGTAGGAATATTCAGAACTTGAGAAATATTTTTTAACATTTACCTCAGCTGAGTCGATCCAGAGCAGGGATCGTGGAAAGCATTTATAACAGACTCTGTTGATTCAGACAAAGTCACATTTTAATGACTGTAACCATCCTAAACTCTGTTTGAGAAGACCATGAACTTCTTAGAAGAAAAATACATATTTCTTTCAAAAAACACTACTTTGCCACAATATTGGTAATGGTCTCGACTATTGCCAAGGGATCGATACTTGTGCACGCTGTTCCTGTATCAGCTCATCCGACAAATCCAATTCAATTATCTGCAACAGAAGGACAAAAACAGATCTATCCAAGGTTTCAAAGACCTGAAGAGGGTTTTACTTTAAAGAGAGACAGGTGAGAATGTGAATTTTCATCCACCTTCAGGATTGATTTCACGATAAATTTTGGTCTCCAAACGCTGTATAGGATATTCTGGGACCTGTGTCTGATAAGGTAATCAAAGAGCCACGAGATGCCAAATATTGGATTCCCTCCACTCATCTTTCTGACTGGTGGCAGAGTCACTATAGAAATGTGTCATAAATTGTCTAAGAGTAAATATTAACCTGTAATGGTGTATTAGTAAATGCAATATGACAAAAGTGAAATACAGTTTGCAGACTTGGTTTCATAGTCAAATGTAATTTTCCTTACATCAATCTGCACCGTGTTGTGACTGCTCAGTTAGAACTGTTAGTTGAAGCTCTAATGTAAAAATTAAATTATTGTATAGATGCGGTGAAGACATCAAGCAAACTCGACCAAAACAATGGAATTACCATGGAAACACAGCAAAATTAGACTACATTTAGCCTATTGTTTGTATATGCATTTCACACTATGTTGAGGTAAAAACTTAGGGTAATTATTGTATGGATGTCAAACCCAAAACATTCCTATCATGTCAATCAACTGCATTACAGTTAAAACGACTCTGACTACTACAACCGATTTCTGTATGCTAGCTATGCTAACTAGTTTATACGAACTGGAGTTTAGCAGTCATTTCTTACTAAACTTTTTACATTTTTATTGAACCTTTATTCAACTAGTTGGCCAGTTGAGAACAAGTTCTCATTTACATCTGCGACCTGGCCAAGATAAAGCAAAGCAGTGCGACACAAACAACACAGAGTTACACATGGGATAAACAAACGTACAGCCAATGACACAATTGAAAAATCTATATACAGTGTGTGCAAATGTAGTAAGATTAGGGAGGTAAGGCAATAAATAGGCCATAATGGCAAAATAATGACCATTTAGAATTAACACTGGAGTGATAGATGTGCAGAAGATGATGTGCAAGTAGAGATACTGGGGTGCAAAGGAGCAAAAAAATATATATATATGCAGACGAGGTAGTTGGGTGGGCTATTTACAGATGGGCTGTGTACAGGTGCAACGATTGGTAAGCTGCTCTGACAGCTGATGCTTAAAGTTAGTGAGGGAGATATAATTCTCCAGCTTCAGTGATTTTTGCAATTCGTTCCAGTCATTGGCTGCAGAGAACTGGAAGGAAAGGAGGCCAAATGAGTTGGCTTTGGGGATGACCAGAGAGCGCATGCTACGGGTGGGTGTTGCTATGGTGACCAGTGAGTTGAAATAAAGCGGGGCTTTACCTAGCAAAGACTTATAGATGACCTGGAGCCAGTGGGTTAGGCGAGGAATATGAAGCGAGGGCCAGCCAACGAGAGCATACAGGTCGTAGTGGTGGGTAGTATATGGGGCTTTGGTGACAAAATGGATGGCACTGTGATAGACTACAGCCAATTTGCTGAGTAGAGTGTGAGTAAAAATGACATCACCGAAGTCTAGGATCAGTAAGACAGTCAGTTTAACAGGGTATGTTTAGCAGCATAAGTGAAGGAGGCTTTGTTGTGAAGTAGGAAGCTGATTCTAGATTTAATTTTGTATTGGAGATGCTTAACGTGAGTCTGGAAGGAGAGTTTTTATTCTAACCAGAAACCTAGGTATTTGTAGTGATGCTAGACGGGCGGGTGGGTGCAGGCCATGATTTAGTTTTACTTGCATTTAAGAGCAGTTGGATGCCACGGAAGGAGTGTTGTATGCTATTGAATCTCGTCGGAAATTTGTTAACACAATGTCCAAAGAAGGGCCAGCTGTCCCTGATTGAGAACAATACCCGGACAAAACATAGAAATACAAAATCATAGAAAAACAAAACATAGAATGCCCACCCCACATCACACCCTGACCTAACCAAATAGAGAAATAAAACGTCTCTCTAAGGTCGGGGCGTGACAATAGGTCTGTAACAAGTTTGGGTCTAGATTGTCTACCCCTTTTGAAGAGGGGGATGACCGCGGCAGCTTTCCAATCTTTAGGGATCTCAGACAATATGAAAGAGAGGTTGAACCGGCTAGTAATAGGGGTTGAAACAATTGCGGTGGATAATTTTAGATGGGTCCAGATTGTCTAGCCCAGCTGATTTGTAGGGGTCCATATTTTGCAGTTCTTTCAGAACATCAGCTATCTGGATTTACGTGAAGGAGAAGTGGGGGAGGCTTGTGCAAGTTGCTGTGTGGGGATGCTGAGATGTTGACCGGGGTTGGGATAGCCAGGTAGAAAGCATGTCCAGCCGTAGAAAAATGCTTATTGAAATTCTCGATTATCGTAGATTTATCATTGTTGACACTGTTTCCTAGCCCCAGTGCAGTGGGCAGCTGGGAGGAGGTGCTCTTATTCTCCATGGACTTTACAGTGTCCCAGAACTTTTTGGAGTTCGTGCTACAGGATGCAAATTTCTGTTTGAAAAAGTTAGCCTTGGCTTTCCTAACTGCCTGTGTATATTGGTTCCTAACTTCCCTGAAAAGTTGCATATCGTTGGGGCTATTCGATGCTAATGCAGTGCACCACAGGATGTTTTTGTGCTCGTCAAGGGCAGTCAAGTTGGGGTGAACCAAGGGCTATATCTGTTCTTCGTTCAATATTTTTTGAATGGCGCATGCTTATTTAAGATGGTGAGGAAAGCACTTTTTAAGAATAACCAGGCATCCTGTACTGACGGAATGAGGACCAATATCCTTCCAGGATATCCGGGCCAGCTCGATTAGAAAGGCCTGCTCGCTGAAATGTTTTAGGGAGCGTTTGACAGTGATAAGGGGTGGTCGGTTGACCGCGGACCCATAGCAGATGCAGGCAATGAGGCTGTGATCTCTGAGATCCTGGTTGAAGACAGCAGAGGTGCGTTTAGAGGGCAGGTTGGTCAGGATGATATCTATGAGGGTGCCCGTGTTTACGGATTTAGGGTTGTACCTGGTAGGTTCTTTGATAATTTGTGTGAGATTGAGGGCATCTAGCTTAGATTGTAAAATGGCCAGGGTGTTAATTAAGTATATCCCAGTTTAGGTCACCTAACAGTACGAACTCTGAAGATAAATGGAGGGCAATTAATTCACATATGGTGTCCAGGGCACAGCTGGGGGCTGAGGTGGGTCAAGAGGCAACAGTGAGAGACTTTTTTCTGGAAAGGTGGATTTTTAAAAGTATAAACTCTAACTGTTTGGGCACAGACCTGGATAGCGTGACAGAACTCTGCAGACTATCTCTGCAGTAGATTGCAACTCCACCTCCTTTGGCAGTTCTATCTTGGTGGAAAATGTTGTAGTTGGGGATGGACATTTTTTGGAAAGTGGCAACTTCTACATGTTATGCAGCGAAAACAACCAAATATATTCAAATCGGACTTAAGTAACCACACTATGTGCCCGTTACAATACATACATCATGACTAATTAGACGAATATCCACTTTGTTAGATCAGAATTGTTGAATGTGTGCCAATCTAGTCAATGGAACGTCTGTGTTCCATTGACTCCTTTACCACATCTATTACAGCTAATGTTCTTATTACAGCCAATGTTCTTATTATAGCTAATGTTCTTATTATAGCTAATGCTCTTATTACAGCTAATGTTCTTATAATAGCTAATGTTCTTATTACAGCTAATGTTCTTATTACAGCCAATGTTCTTATTATAGCTAATGTTCTTATTACAGCTAATGTTCTTGTTACAGCTAATGTTCTTACTACAGCTAATGTTCTTATTATAGCTAATGTTCTTATTACAGCTAATGTTCTTGTTACAGCTAATGTTCTTATTACAGCTAATGTTCTAAGGCAGTGTTTCCCAACCCTGGACAAGCACACTTGATTCAACGTGTTAACTAATCATTAAGCCCTTAATGAGTTGAATGAGGTGTGTTTGTCAAGGGCTACAACTAAACTGTGTACTGTTGGGGGTATTCGAGGACCAGGGTTAGGAAAACACTGTTCTAAGGGACCATTCGAAATGTACTGGTGTGGGGGGGTCTGGTCCAAAATAGGGGACGGTTGACAATCCTCAACAGTGAATCAACATTTAAAAAGTTATAATTTTTTAGGTAAAACTACACTAAATATAATCTCATGTCACCAAATAATTGATTAAAACAGACTATTTTGCACTGTAGGGTAGCACCATGGTTAGCCGGAGGACAGCTAGCTTCTGTCGTCCTCTGGGTACATTGACTTCAATACAAGACCTAGGAGGCTCATGGTTCTCACGCCCTTCCATAGACTTACACATTAATTAAGACAACATCCAGAGGATGTCCTTCAACCTATCAGAGCTCTTGCAGCATTAAGTGACATGTTGTCCACCCAATCAAAATATCAGAGAATGAATCTAGTACTGAAAGCATAAGATACAGCAAGCTAGCACTGCAGTGCATAAAATGTAGTGATAGCCTCAAAGTGAGAGAAAGACAAGAGTTGAACAGTTTTGAACAAATTAATTTCATGTGTAACTGGCTGCAGGGAAGTCAGGCGCAGGAGAGCAGAATTAGGTAGCAAACGGAGCCCTTTATTACGGTGAATAAACACACGGCACTAGGAACAAATACGGGTTGACATAACCCAGCGCAAACCAGTCTAACGTGCACATACACGTAACAACAAACAATTCCACACACAGATATGGGGGGAACAGAGGGTTAAATACATGTCAAATCATGAGGGAATGTAAACCAGGTGTGCGGGAAAACAAGACCAAACAAATGGAAAATTAAAAGTGGATCGGCGATGGCTAGAAGATCGGTGACGTCGACCACCGAACGCCGCCCGAACAAGGAGGAACCGACTTCGGCGGAAGTCGTGACAGAGAGAGAGCTAGCTGTATTTGGTTGTATATATTTTTTTAACTTTCACTTAGCTAGATAATGTAGCTAGCTAGTTTAGCTTACTCAAACACCTGGCTCAAACAGAGAGGGATGCTATGTTAGCTAGTCAAGGGAAGCTTTTGGTTTTATAAATGTGTTGCCACCGGGGCCCACTGGTGTAACTGCGTTCTGACTGTACACTGTACTGCATGATTGTAGCTAGTGGGTTTAATTCTAGTAGCTATGCTGACTATGATGTTACAACAATGTAGGCTGTGTGTAGCGATTATAGCAGTCAAGATATGAAGGTTTGGCTTAGAAATATTTTTTTGCCTGGTTACAGATAGCTGATGTGTTGTGCACTGAAGTCCACAAGTGAAGGGAAAAGGTGAGAGGAGGAGAGAGCTTAGATACAGTAGTTGCGAGAAGGAATTATATATCAACTCAGCAACAAAAAAAGTCCCCTTTTCAGGACCCTGTCATTCAAAGATAATTCGTAAAAATCCAAATAACTTCACAGATCTTCATTGCAAAGGGTGGCATGAGGACTGCAGATGTGGCCAGTGCAATAAATTGCATTATCCGTATTGTGAGATGCCTAAGACAGCGCTACAGGGAGACAGGACGGACAGCTGATCGTCCTCACAGTGGCATACCACGTGTAACAACACCTGCACAGGATCGGTATATCCGAACATCACAGGTACAGGACGGCAACAACAACTACCCGTGTTACACCAGGAACGCACAATCCCTCCATCAGTGCTCAGACTGTCCACAATAGGCTGAGAAACGCTGAGGGCTTGTAGGCCTGTTGTAAGGCAGGTCCTCACCAGACATCACCGGCAACAACGTCGCCTATGGGCACAAACTCACTGTCGCTGGACCAAACAAGACTGGCAAAAATTGCTCTTCACTGACGAGTTATGGTTTTGTCTCACCAGGGTGATGGTCGGATTCACGTTTATTGTCGAAGGAATGAGCGTTACACCGAGGCCTATACTCTGGATCGAGGATCAATTTGTAGGTGGAGGGTCCGTCATGGTCTGGGGCGGTGTGTCACAGCCTCATTGGACTGAACTCGTTGTCATTGCAGGCAATCTCAACGCTGTGCATTACAAGGAAGACATCCTCCTCCCACATGTGGTACCCTTCCTTCAGGCTCATCCTGACATGTCCCTCCAGCATGACAATGCCACAAGTCATACTGCTCGTTCTGTGCGTGATTTCCTGCAAGACAAGAATTTCAGTGTTTTGCCATGGCCAGCGAAAAGCCTGGATCTCAATCTCATTGAGCACATCTGGACCTGTTGGATCGGAGGGTGAGGGCTAGGGCCATTCCCCCCAGAAATGTCCGGGAACTTGCAGGTGCATTGGTGGAAGAGTGGGGTAACATCTCACAGCACGAACTGGCAACGTTGATGCAGTCCATGAGGAGGAGATGCACTGCAGTACTTAATGCAGCTGGTGGCCACACCAGATACTGACTGTTACTTTTGATTTTGACCCCCCTTTGTTCAGGGACACATTATTCAATTTCTGTTAGTCACATGTCTGTGGAACTTGTTCAGTTTATGTCTCACATGTTGAATCTTATGTTCATACAAGTATTTACACATGTTAAAACCTTTTGTGACTAGGAGGCAGTATTTTCATTTTTGGAAAAATAATGTTCCCGTAGTAAACGGGATATTTTGTCAGGACAAGATGCTAGAATATGCATATAATTGACAGCTTAGGATAGAAAACACTCTAAAGTTTCAAACTGTAAAAATATTGTCTGTGAGTATAACAGAACTGATATTGCAGGCGAAAGCCTGAGAAAAATCCAATCCGGAAGTGCCTCATGTTTTGAAAGCGTTGCGTTCCAATGCGTCCCTATTGAGCAGTGAATGGTCTATCAACCAGATTACGTTTTCTCCGTATTCCCCAAGGTGTCTACAGCATTGTGACGTAGTTTTACGGACTTATGTTGAAGAATACCCGTAAGCGGCTACATTGCCCAACTGGTCACCTGATGGCCCCCAGAGTGATTCTCGCGTAAAATACAGAGGTAGCCATTATTCCAATCGGTCCTACTGAAAAACCAATTGTCCCGGTGGATATATTATCGATTATTATCGATAGATATTTGAAAAACACCTTGAGGATTGATTATAAACAACATTTGCCATGTTGCTGTCGATATTATGGAGCTAATTTGGAATATTTTTCGGCGTTTTCATGACTGCAATTTCCGGGCGATTTCTCAGCCAAACGTGAAGAACAAACAAAGCTATTTCGCCTACATTAATAATATTTTTGGAAAAAATGAACATTGGCTATCTAACTGGGAGTCTCGTGAGTGAAAACATCCAAAGCTCATCAAAGGTAAACGATTTAATTAGCTTTTCTGATTTCCGTGACCAAGTTACCTGCTGCTAGCTGGACAAAATGCTATGCTAGGCTATCGATAAACTTACACAAATGCTTGTCTATCTTTGGCTGTAAAGCATATTTTGAAAATCTGAGATGACAGATAACAAAAGGCTAAGCTGTGTCTCAATATATTTCACTTGTGATTTTCACCAATAGGAATATTTTCTAGGAATATTTATGTCCGTTGCGTTATGCTAATTAGTGTCAGACGATGATTACGCTCCCTCATGCGGGATGGGGAGTCATTAGAGGTTAAGTTTGCTGAAAACAAATACAGTTGACAGTGAGAGGACGTTTCTTTTTTTGCTGAGTTCATATATACATTTAGACTAGAGATGAATTCTAAACTGCCACTTGAGGTAGTTTAACTGATAAAATGGCAGCATGTCTACGGTGGCGAGACCAAAACGAGTTCCCCAGAGAATAATTACAAACAGGTTGATAATGATGAGTTCTCAAGGAGATACCGCTTCTCCAAGGACTCTGTAATGCAACTGGAAAGAAAGGTTGGACCAACCATTAAGCATAGGAGTGATAGGAACGCGGCTGTACCCCCATTCTTCAGCTCTTGAATCCTGCGGTTCTTCGCAACTAGATGTTTCCAGATAGTGGATGGGGATCTTTTTGGACTTGGACAAGTCAACCGTCTGCAGGATTGTAGTCAGAGTATCAAGTGCTATTGCCAGTCTGAAGAATCAGTACATAAGGTTCAAGCCTACAGAGGAAACAACAGCTGGATTTTACAGGAGAGTTAGATTCCCAGGTGTACTAGGGGCAATAGACTGTACACACATTCCTATTCCCAACCCTGGTGGTGAAAATAGAGAACTATTCCGCAATCGGAAATGTTATTGCTCCATCAATATGCAGGTTGTCTGTGATGACAAAGTTCAGCTCACCAACATCGTAGTTAGATGGCCAGGATCCACCCATGACAGCAGAATCTGTGTGCAATGCTGGAAAGGGGGGCATATGAAGGCCACCTACTAGGTGACAATGGATATGCCTGTCGTGGGCACCTTATGACTCCCCTTTTAAACCCCCAGACATCTGAAGAGAGAGAATACAATACCTCTCATATCCTGGCAAGAGATTTCATCGAGAGAGTTTTTGGAGTGTGGAAAAAAAGTTTTCAATGCCTAAAGGGAAGGACTCCACACAAAGATGGACACTACACTGACAATCATTATTGCAGTGGCGGTTCTGTATAACTTTGGCAAGAGACAAGGAGACAAGCTACCTGAGGAGGCTGAAGAGGACCTACCTGAGGAGAATACAGAAGATGGCAGGGTGCAACATGCTGCCAATGCAAATGGGAATGCTGTGAGGAGAATCTTGACTGACAACCATTTTGCAGCCTAAGGTGTGTATAATGTAACATTGGTAACATGTAAAAAGAAATATTATATATTTTTTTTGATCGACACATACAATTCCTAGTTAGGCTATCTGTATTCAAATATATTATTAAGACTTTGTTATTCTCAATACCATACAGGGTGGAGCTGGAAGCACCAGAATGAGTTTTCTTTCTAGAACTGGCAAAAAAACAGATTTTATTTCAAATTAGCCAACCCATGAGAACCTTTCACGGTGGAATTGCAGTAATTCTAACATTACATAATTATTATTTTATCAAGGAGCAGCAACTTTGTGGCCTCATTTGTCAAGTAGGCTAGCCACTTCGTTTCAACACACAAAATACCTCATATATTGGTGTAACATGTCACTAATCATAGTTTAAAACCATTAATCATAAATGTACTGATACAGATTTAAAATTAAGTAGTGCAACACCTCTCTGATTAATTACAAACCTAGATTTACAAAACCTAGATTAACTCTAATCCTAGATTAATTGAAACCATTTTGGTGCAACGCACCCTTGATCTATCTTGAATTTACAGTTGAAGTCGGAAGTTTACGTACACCTTAGCCAAATACACTTAAACTCAGTTTTTCACAATTTAATCCTAGTAAAAATTCAGTTTTAGGTCAGTTAGGATCACCACTTCATTTTAAGAATGTGAAATGTCAGAATAATAGAGAGAGAATTATTTATTTAAGCTTTTATTTCTTTCATCATATTCCCAGTGGGTCAGAAGTTTACATACATTCAATGAGACTGAAGGCTTCGGACTGACGGGCGGCTCTGGTGGCTCTGGACTGGAGGGAGACTCTGGAAGGAGAAGACGCAGAGACAGCCTGGTGCGTGGGGCTGCCACAGGGCCCACCAGGCTGGGGAGACCTACCGGAGTCCTGGTGCGAAGAGGAGGCACCGGATAAACCTGGCTGTGGGGGTGCACTGGAGCTCTGGTGCGCAGCCTTGGCACCACTCCTCCAAGCTGAATGCCCACTTTAGCCCGGCCCCTCCAGAGTGCAGGCACAGGTCGAACCGGGCTGTGGAGGAGCACTGGAGTTCTGGTGCTTACCACTTGCACCTCTCCGTTAGGCTCGATGCCCACTTTCGCACGGCACTGGCGGAGCGCAGGCATAGGACGAACAGCACCCTCCCAGCGCCCCGGAGACACGGTACGCAGAGCCGGCGCAGGATACCCTGGGCCGAAACGGCGCACCGGAGACCAAACAAGCTGGGCTGGTACAATCCGCACTTGCTGGATGCCTACTCTCGCATGGCACTTGCGGGGGGCTGGCCTATAGCGCTCTGGGCTATGAGCGCGCACTGGCAACACCGTGCGCTTCATCGCATAACACGGTGCCTGACCAGTGCTACGCCGGTAAGCACGAGGAGTTGGCTCAGGTGGAGTGGTTGAAAAATGAGTTTTAATGACTCCAACCTAAGTGTACGTAAACTTCTGACTTCAACTGTATTTTGTGCTTTGATGTTACAGTTTTTTATTGCAATCTTTCTATACTGTTAATCCCTCTATTTCCTTTGTTAATTTGAACTTTTTTGACCTAAATTGCATTTGTTTTAAAGATGAGTATTGAATTGCATATTACAGCGATGTTTGTCAGACCATGAGACGTCCCAAAAATTGGTCTTCTCACAAAAACGTCTGTAGCGTCCGAACGGTTGGCATACAAAAGTAATTCTATGTAGAGATCAGACAAGTGTCATGGGACTAGTCTGAATGTTACCAGGTACTGGTTAATAAAAATATGGAAGTATGGAGGTAGTTTTGTGGCAACAAAAAAAGGGGGGGGGGTTAAATACGTGTCCAAAAAATCTAAAATATTTTCTGAACTTTATTATATCTTCTAGATATAGGACAGACACTTCTACACCTTATTCCTTATTATACATTGTTTTTCAATGCATTTCTTTGGGCTATAGTAGTAAAGAAAAATGCAATATTTTAACAAATAATTGTTTTATAGAATTGTTTTTAACATACAGACAGTGGCCATTTTAGCATGTCAGTCTTGGTGGGGCAACCCAATTCTTTTTTTTAGATGCATGCCAGCAAAGCCACTACACAACACAACACTAAACAATACATTAATTGCACTATAACGGCGACTAGCGGTGCCCACAAACGTTTAGGGCCTAAATAAAGCTGTCCCAACAGCGGTGCTTTCTTTCCAGCACAATGGAGTGAATCCTCACCACCGCTACACCTGGCTATCAGCGGAGCCTTGTCTGGCAGTGAAACAATTCATTCAGCCTTGTTTACAGCCTTTAAAAAAAAACATAGATGATATGGCTGACCATATCTCCCTGGCATATTACATAATTTATGCAGCAACATATGAGACATTTTTGGACTCACCTTGTTGTGCGCATCGGTCCTTCGTTGGCAAATTTTGTCATCAACAATTCCGAGTTGGATGACTGTTCAAAACGTATTTTCCCAGTTGCAATGCTTGCGGTTTGCAACTGACACCGATTCCTTCCAACCAACTCATTGTTGAATTTGCCATTTTCAACTTGTTGCATAATGTTTAGGTTCAATGGCCGATGAGCACCGATACTTTTTATCTATATTTTCTCTTCATTATTTATCTTCATATGACAAGGATTAAAACGGATTTGCCAGTAGACTTGATTCACGATGATGACTGCTAGCTAAGATTGTGAGAGTAAGATGTTGACATGATCAGTCCAATTAAAGCTACTGGACATATAACGTGATTTGACGTCATTTCTGTGGCCAATGACCTTGAGCCTTCTTGGAATGGCACTTGTAATATAACTCTACGGTAGGACACAAAGGGCTGAAATGTTGGATGTCTACCATTACTAAAGGACTGAAGTTAGGCAATTCTGCAAGGTCCCCATGAGTGACAGAATACTGAGCCGATCACGGCGCAATGCTCCTATTTCTGCTGGCCGGCCCCACCACATTTTGCAAAAAAATGTGAGTCTCAAAACAGGTGGGGCTCTGCCCTGCCATGAATGACGGGTCGCCACTGCCTACAGGGGTCTTACAATTCTAAATCATTTTTAAGCATTTATTTTAATGACACCTCCAATTGGACCATCCAGATGATTGCTTCCAACTATAATAAACTGGTCAATTTGCAAAATGACAACTCAATTTTGACATGACTTGATACAAACAAAACACACTTCACCGAAATGTATCACATCTGCATCGCAAATAGACATCCCAAATGCACTATTCCTCTCGACTCTCCAATGTGTGTTATCCATGCATGGCTGAGATTAGCTGTAACAACCACAATGGATGCCAAGAGAAGCAGAGAGCAAAAGAGAAGAGAGAGAGGTTCTACTCAAGCAGCTCACTGTGAACAGATGTTCCATTAACCAGGAACTAACGTGACCCCTCACTCTTTGTCTCTGACAGTGGAAAGAAAGAGAACATAGCACGAGAGAAAAAACAGATGTTGGTTGTTGCGCAATCCACAGTGTGCTGGGTCTCTCATCTCTGCAAATTAAAAACGGTTCTAAAATCAGCCCAGTCCAAAAATATGGTCATGTAAAAATGGGAATAGTGAAATAATAGGTTGTCTACCAGAAAATGTGAAGGTTGTAATAAAATAACTGCACATCTGCTGTAAGTAAGAAATGCAATGCCTAATATAACCCCTCCATTCCTCACCTTAACCCTGCTCCTCATAAACCTATCAAAGTATCATGTTATAATCCTGTGTGTGTGTGTGTGTGTGTGTGTGTGTGTGTGTGTGTGTGTGTGTGTGTGTGTGTGTGTGTGTGTGTGTGTGTGTGTGTGTGTGTGTGTGTGTGTGTGTGTGTGTGTGTGTGTGCATGGGTCTTTCTATAAATAATGGGGACAGCATGTGACATTGGGATAAATATTTCAAAATAGATTGAAACAAAAATGGAAAGCATTTTCATGCAGTTCCACATGTGTACTTAGGGGAAAAAAGTGAATATATGCAAATTGGCTCATAACGCCTATACAACAACATGGGACTAGGACTAAGCAGGGATCATACAGACATTAAATTGAAATTCGTGGACTTTCAGGGATTTTTTCAAGCACTTAATTCTAATTTTCAAAGGACCTCAATGTTATACCATTGTGTAATTTATATAATTGTACATATAGGGCCTAATATAGAACCCTCCACCCACAAACAGCATGCAACAGTGTAAAATAAAAAGTAGGCCATTACCACTTTAAGAATAATGAAATGTTTATGACCCGATATTCACATTATTATTGCATTCTAAAATATCTGAGAATAATGTGGACATTGCCTGACTAAATAGATTGTAGACCGACGCAGGCACACATAATAAAGGAAGGAATAGCGGTAGCATTAATCTCACCATGGCTGTTTTTATAATGAGAAAGTGAACAAAAACCAGGTTCCTTTTATAATGGAAGGATTTGTATGGAAAGCCAAGTTGAAGCCAACATTCGTTGTTGTTGTCTTCATAATAACAGAGTAGCGTAACACACTTCAATTGAAGCTGTGGGAAACAAACTGAAGTGGCCACATCTCTCACAGAAACGGATCAAAAATGAAATCAAGGGTAATTATAAGGGATCCGGAGAACGTTTACATTGGCCACAATACTTACAATTACTTTTAAAGCACCAAATTGAGGAAATGTCCATTTTCAGGGTAGGCCTATTCCAGTAGTTGAATTTCTGTGGTTCATGTTGTTTACAATTGCAGGCGTAACATGGAAATCAAAATGTATTTGTCCTGTTATTTTAGCACCACGTGATATTGTCAATAAGCCCACTAGGCTATGTAATTTGGTGTCATTATATCCAGAAGAATTCATAGGAAGAGCGTTGGGTGTTGTTACATAGTCTATCCTACACAATTGCGCACAGTAGACTCGGTCCTATCCGATGCACAAAAACATATGAAAACATGAGCTCATTACCTTGATGGTTTCTCTGTTAAATCAAGCGAGGCCTGCTGTAAATCAAGCAGACAACGACAGATGATCGACCTCAATTTGCTAGGAACATTAGATCCAGCATGGATCCAGGCACAACTGTCTTCACCAGCACAAGGAATGACACCAACATATTCTGGACATTCCTCGCAAACACCTTTTTTACAACAGCTGTTCATCACCTGGCTGTCATTCGGAAAATTCCTTCCTGGATCAGATGATGATGTGTGAAAATATCACGGAAGAGCACGACACCAAATGCACATCTAACAAGTATTATTCATAATTATTGAAGAACCACGTTAATGACAGTTTCGATTTAGGTTGTATCATGGTAAATTTAGGTTTTAAGTATCAAGGTGAGGTGACTCTTTCAGTTAGAAGCATTAGATTTTTAAATTGCATTTACTATTTTGGATTTGTGTGCACCGTGAAATATGTTTTCATCACGCAACATAAGGAGACACAAAACGGTACACTGCATTTCTGTGATGAGTTATACAAAAAAACTGTCTGACATCTAGATCCAGGATTCTGACAGGGTTCACATTCAATGTCTAATTTAACTGATTAATGCTTAATATATTATTATTCTTTTTTTTTAGCTTTATGTCACACGATTTTGGACAAATCCGTCAAGACACCAACCATGACAAACGGTTAAACAGGTTTTAAATTAATTTGTGAATTTTAATGAATATAGCTATGACCCCCCTTATATCTTATTGTAATGACATTAAAAAAAATTGGCAGATTATCATCAATGTCCTATCGACAAAAATAACAAGTTCATAGAAATACCAGCGTGTGAGTGTGCAAGTGTAGATTCTTATAGATATGTATACATGTATTTATGCATACAGTAGATCAAACATTAAATGACACGCACAGACACACACACACACACACACACACACACACACACACACACACACACACACACACACACACACACACACACACACACACATACACACACACACACACACACACACACACACACACACACACACACACACACACACACACACACACACACACACACACACAGTACTGAGGGAGATTCCCATGACGAAATTCTTGTAACACTTTATTTGGATAGTCCATCAGTAACATTTCAACTTAACTATCTACTAGCCCTAGACCTAACCTTAACCATTATCCTAAACCTTAACTTAACCCTAAAACTAACCCTAGCCTTAACACTTGCTCTAACCATTATTCTAAGCCTAAGCCTAACCCTAACCATAACCTTCGTAAGCAGTTGCTTATCAACATATAGTTTGTTGATAGTGCTATCCTGGACAGTGACGATTTTAGCATGTAAATCTTGGTGGGGCAAACTCCCCAAAAATGTTTTAGATGCATGCCAGCAAAGCCACTACACAACATTTGATTATTTTATTAGCCCTATGTGATATAAAGAGGAAGGAAAATACAGTCACAAAGATCCACTTTCATAGATAATATACCGATGCACAGACAGCACATTGTTTAAACAAAACAACCCTCGCAATATCAACTGGAATTACATGGGTCTATTACTGAACTTTTTGTTGAAAATGAGAAGAGACTGTCACTGGCAAACATGGTTACAAACCCAACAACATTATGTAGTATCCCTTCCTCGATAAGAAAAGCACATGAGCTAATTATAATACACAGAGTAAGCAAACAATGAAATCATTTCAACATGGCCTAAAATGACTAATAATATACTAATGAGAGATAGACCTATATAAGCTATATAACAATTGAGATGTACAAACTATGGCTTAAGGGAACAATGAGCGGATAAGAGGCAAGCCGTAATTTTGATTGAGTAATCAGTATAACTATTTGTTCAGCATTTTTTAAATGTACAGCGACACAATTCAGAACATGGGCAGTTCTTACAGTATTCTCCCTGTACACCAAGTCAGAAACGTGGGATAAAAAACGTTCAAAAGACGTTCAAAACAACTGAGAATTCAGAAAAAAACAAGGTTGAATTATGACGTCAATGATCTTCAGGTCTGAGCTCTAGGAAGAGGCCAGAGTTCCCAACTTGGAATTCCGAGTTGGATGACCATTCAAAATGTATTTTCCCAGTCCGATCTCGTTTTTCTCAGTTCCCAGTTGTCTTGAACGCACCGAAGTCTGAGATTTACCAGTTTCCAGTTGTTCTGAATGCGGTAGAAGTCACAATCAACAACAAAGTGTTCATCTTTTTCTCCACAACTCCAGAATGGCTGCAATTTATTAACTATTTACTAATCATAACTTAAGCATTTTTTTTGCAGTCCCTACTCTAAAGTGAGCGCTATTTAACCCTTACCTAACCAAAACGAACCCTTACCTGACCAAACCTAAACCTAACCCTAAATGTTGTGCAATATTTTTGTAAATGCCTTTTAAATGTTTTATTACACACTGTTAAAACAAAATGTACCCTAATGTTCTCTATATACCATGACATATGCGACCCAAACATACTGTATGTGGTCCAATTAATGTATCATCTATGTATCTAACAGCAGTGTCTTGTTTGTTTCTTATTTGAGCCAGAGGCCAATCATATAATGTATATTTGGGGTTGGGGACTAACTGATTACATGTAATCTGATTACACATTTGTAAAAACTGTAATCAGTTATGTTTTCCAGCTAAAATGTCATGCTGGATTGACAGCATGGCCAATGTATTCAACCTTTTCTGGCCCATGGTGTTGCGTGTGAATGTTTATCCTTTTAAGCTAGGAAAAGAGACCTTTTCAGACAGACGTTTTAAATCCTTAAACCCAGACTTGGACCACACACCCTCTCCACCGCACAGCAGGCAGTGGAAGCAAAATTGCGATTGCTTTGCGACCACGCAGTTAGCCATTGATTCCTTCCAAATCAATCATTGTTGAATTTGACGATTTCCGACTTGTTGTGTAATGTTTATGTCCAATGGCTGTTGAGCATCGATATGTTTTATCTGTAATTTCTCTTCTCATGACAAGGATTGAAAAGGATTTGCCGGTAGATTGACAACATGATTCATGATGATGACTGTTTGTTTAGCGTGCTAGCTAAGATTGTGAAAGTATGATGTTGACATGATCAGTCGAATCAAAGCTACGGTAGATATAACATGATTTGACGTAATTTTATCTGTGGCCAATGACTTTAAGCCTTCTTGGACGGGCACTTGTAATGTAAATCTATGGCAGCACCCAAAGAGGCTTGAGCATTCTAGATCTCCCTGTAAATTCTGCGGTGATGTACTTTCCCCACGAGTGACAGAACACTGAGCCAATTACAGCCCACCTAGAGAAGATTACCAACGCCTATGCTGTGTATTTTCGCTGGCTGCCCCGCCATCACAGAAAGCACTGAGCTAGGCTGAAACACCTGCATTTTGGAGCTGCCTTACTGAAGAAAGAGACCATGTTTGTATGCAGCTTTAGTTTATTTTTTATTTTACATTGTTTGCAAATTGATATGTGACACGAATTTTCACCAAAATGACGGGTCGCCACTGATCCTGGAGCTTGAGTACAGGGCATTACCAGACTGCTTCCTACAGCAGCAGCTGGGGGCTGACGCTGTCATAGTCCATATGGGGTCAAACGACATCAGGACATCCAGCTCAGAACTGTTGAAAATGGATTGAAGAACTGATTCTAGCTCTGAAAGATTCCAAAAAAGCAGCCAATTATTTCAGGCCCGATACCATCACTGGGCGCCTGGCTGTGAAAGATTCAGCAGGCTACTGTCATTACACACCTGGCTAAATACTACTATAGCTCTTTTGGCATAACTTTTATCGATAACTTTGACACCTTTTGGAAACAAATGATGCTCCACAGGAACGACGGAGTCCATCCAAATCGTCTTGCCTCCTGGACCCTGTCCGCACATTTCAAGGCTGCGTTGAGACAATGACTAATCAGTGACCCAAGCCCTGCTCACATAATCCCTATCGATTGAGTTGTCGTAGTGCTGCTGCAAATGTACATTGTCCCACGGGCATTGGCATTCATAATATAAGTTACCTAATTTATGTCCCTCTAACTACCTTGAATTCCCCCCTATCCTACAGCTATTGTATGCAGCAATCATGCGCTAATGAACGTGAGTTATACTGTTAGCACTAAGGCGCTTTTCCCTAATAGGAAGTCCACAGTGTGCAGCTCACCCTGCACTATCAGCTTAAACATAAATACCCCTGTCATATCTGACCTCTAATAAGCCTCCCAGTAAAGCAATAAAAACTATCAAGAATTCCAGAAAAGTGCTAAAAACAGCCCACATTAATATAAGAGAGTTCATGAAATCAATAACTTGCTAGTAAAAGAACGTTCATATGTTGACTATCTCTGAAACTCACTAACTGAATACCTTTGATGATACAGTGGTATGCCAATGGTCTTCAACATCTTTAGAAGAGACAGGAATGCCAATGGTGGAGGTGTTGCTGTTTATGTTCAGAGTCCTGTAAAGCTTCAAGAGGATCTCATATCAACTGTTGTTGAAGTAATATGGCTACAGGTTCACCTACCTCACCAAAAGCCCATTTTTTGTGGGAAGCTGCTATTGTCCACCAAGTGCTAACAGTCCGTATCTGGATAGTATGTGTGAAATGCTTGATGATGTATGTGATATCAACAGAGGTATATTTCCTGGGTGACCTAAATATTGACTGGCTTTCATCAAGCTGCCCACTTATGAAAAAGCTTACAACTGTAACCAGTTCCTGTAACCTGGTTCAGGTTATCAGTCATCCTACCAGGATATTTACAAACAAGCATGAATGAAAGGAATGAAATCCTCCACATGCATCTTTACCAAAGCTGCAGAAATCATCTCTAAATCAGTATCCAAATCCATCGGATGTAGTGGTCATAATATAGTAGCTGTCACGTTCTGACCATAGTTCTGTTATAGTTATAGTTGGGGTGGGCAGTCTATGTTTGTTTTTCTATGTTGGTTTTTGTGTTCGGCCTAGTATGGTTCTCAATCAGAGGCAGGTGTCGTTAGTTGTCTCTGATTGAGAATTATACTTAGGTAGCCTGGGTTTCACTTTTGGTTTGTGGGTGTTTGTTTCCGTGTGAATGTTTGGGCTTGATTACCAACAACGACGAGACAGCCTACAGGGAGGAGGTGAGGGCTCTGGGAGTGTGGTGGCAGGAAAATAACCTCTCACTCAACGGCAACAAAGCAAAGGAGATGATCGTGGACTTCAGAAAACAGAAGAGGGAGCACCCCCCGATCCACATCGACAGGACAGCAGTGGAGAAGGTGGAAAGTTTTAAGTTCCTCGGAGTACACATCACTGACAAACTGAAATGGTCCACACACACAGACAGTGTGGTGAAGAAGGCGCAACAGCACCTCTTCAACCTCAGGAGGCTGAAGAAATTTGACTTTTCACCTAAAACACTCACAAACTTTTACAGATGCACAATTGAGAGCATCCTGTCGGGCTGTATCATCGCCTGGTATGACAACTGCACCGCCCACAACAGCGGGGCTCTCCAGAGGGTGGTGTGGTCTGCCCAATACATCACCGGGGGGAAACTACCTGCCCTCTAGGACACCTACAGCACCCGATGTTGCAGGAAGGACAAAAAGATCATCAAGGACAACAACCACCCGAGCCACTGCCTGTTCACCCCACTATCATCCAGAAGGCAAGGTCAGTACAGGTGAATCAAAGCTGTGTCCGAGAGACTGAAAAACAGCTTCTATCTCAAGGCCATCAGACTGTTAAATTGCCATCACTAGCACAGAGAGTTTACTGCCTATATACACTTATGCACAGACTTGAAATCATTGGCCACTTTAATAAATGGAACACTTGTTACTTTAATAATGTCACTTTAATAATATTTACATATCTTGCATTTATCATCTCATATGTACGGTATGTACTGCATTCTTTACTATTCTACTGTATCTTACTCTATTCCTCTCTGACGTTGCTCGTCCATATATTTATAAATTCTTAATTCCATTCCTTTACTTAGATTTGTGTGTATTGGGTATATGTTGTGAAATTGTTAGATGTTACTTGTTAGATACTGCTGCACTGTCGGAACTAGAAGCACAAGCATTTCGCTACACCTGCAATAACATCTGATAAACACGTGTATGTGAACCAAAACATTGTATTTGATGTAGCCCATATATCTGATGCGGTCTGGCAAAGAAAAATGAGAATGACATGCAATACTATTTTTGTCCAGACAGCATCAGATACAAAGGCTACACATACTGAGACAGAGGGGAGCTGTTTCACATGCTCGGATGCTTTATCTGAGATGAATGTGTCTTTCTGTCGGCTCGTGTATCTGTCAAATACATTATCAATATTTAAATATTTTTGGGAGGTATGAAAGGGCGGGCCAGGTCTCCGAAGGCCCGCCCATGACTCCGGCCCTGGCCAATGCCCAGAATACATGGGAAGACTCGTCTCATCTCTCAGTTCAGCTTGGATGTGGTATACATGGAGGACAAGATGCCATCCAGGAGATGGATAGAATGTGGGAGATGAAGGTAGAGAGGGAATACCACAAAGCAACTTTTCATTTGTCAATGAGGCCTTTGATATTCCTCTGCTGACGGGGTGCCACAATACAGCTTGCATTAATCGATCATAACTTTCATTTCCCCTCTGCTACAGGAGATGAAAATACAGAGGGCACTATTGAGAGGGGTGCCTTTTGTATTCCTGCTTGTTTATATTTTGGTATCACTGGATCCTTTCAGAGGCACTAGGTTGGCGCCACTATTGTTTCCATCTTAGTGTGGTCCGCTTTACCTTGGCTAACTCTTATCACCCCTGGGCCAATATAACAATGAAGTCATAAATGTCATTCTCAGGCCCTCACACAATCGCTGGCTTACTCCATAAAGGCTTATAATGAACATAGCTGCTCTTTCTTGTTGTTCTATAAATCTCCCGTCACAAAATACAACATTAAAGAGGCGGACAAGGGTAGAAGTACAAACCAAGTTTCCATGACAGGGGAAATAGAAATGTTCCAACCATGAATAGGGGGGGATTTCTTAATTATTAGTCTGCTTTAGTCTGTCTTCTCTTCAGTCCAAAGGGAAAAGGATGAGAGGGAGCGACGCAAGCTGTGCTGCATATTCAAAGCCATATGCCTCTAACCATTCTCAACACCACCCAATAAGATCCCGACACAGGGGAAATTGTTACAAGAGGCAGTTATCTGAGGTACAGGGAATCAAGAAAGACATTGTCTTTTGATAATTTAGCACCCCTAAAATGATTTAATGAAACAGCAGGAGATATGCAACCCATGTGAGTGCTACATAGTGAAAGGCACACCTACATGCACTATAAAGCGCTTTTAAAAGCTGGGGGGAAAAAATGCAGTCTATTATGATTACATGTGAGAGGACAGGTGGACGAACTCAAATTCACGTCATGAGGACTCAATTTAACAGGTCAACCAACACGTCAATACAACAATTACAATCCACTTTACCGACGTGAAGTTTGAATTCCCTCGCCATCTTTATTACTTATCGTTGCTCCCATACTTTCATTTGCTGTGACAGTAGAACACTCGGATATCAGACAACAATATGAGACACCACGGCATCGGGGTCATTTTGTCTGAAAGTACCAGGCTGGATCAATGAAAGGGTTTGGGTATAATGATGTTGTTCGGGGACATCTTTAAAGTGCCTCTTTTATATTACAATGATTACTCAGCAAACCGGAAACATTCCCAGAATATTCGCTAAGATTCCCATTAAGTTCTCTTTCGGGTTTTATTGAAAGTTAGGACGATAACATCCCAACAGTTGTTCTTTAAAGTGAAATATCCTTGGAATTTTCAAACGTTCACTAAAATGTTGTGCACAACATCTGTAACAGCCACCACAGAATGTTCCCCGAAACTTTTCAGGAAATATAATATAACACAGGAAATGTAATAACACAATAGGTTCTGTGAAAATCCCCAGAACATTCTAGACTGCGGCAAATGTTCTCATAACACAAAACTGTCCAGTTGTGCAGATGAGTATACCATTTTTCTAGGGTTCAAACCTCAAATAAATATGAAATGAATGTCATAAAAACAGACTAGTTTGGAAATATGTTCTGTGCAACCTTTGTAAATATCACTGCAATATTCTTGCAACACTACAGGAATTTCCTGTGCAACCTAACTTAAACACTGTATAAATGTCATCACAACTGAGCATATTTTGTGTTTTGGGAACCCATCTGTTGTAATGTATCCACACTGTCCCGTCAACCTAATTGAATGTTCTGGGAACCTTTAAAGAACTCAGAAAGGTTGTTCTGTCAACATTCTTGAAACATCAAAGAAATGTTTTGTTCACCCTGATACAAACATTATATGAATGTCAGCACAACAGACAGTTTAAGTGTTTAGTCTCTTGTCATATCCCCACAATGTTCTCACAACCTAATGAAACATTTTGTGAACCTTTTAAAGAACAGACTAAATGTGTTCTGGGAACATTCTTGTACCGCAGGTGAATGTGTTTTGCGCCCTAAAAGCAAACATTATAGGATCATCCGCACAACTGAAATTTTTTTTGTATTTTGGGAACAATGTTCTCACCAGACTGTTCCCACAACCCAATGAAACATTATGGGGATCTTTGAAGAACAGATTAAATGTGTTCTAGTACGGTTCTTTCAACATCAGGCAAATGTTTTATAAAAATATTCTATAATCATCAGCACAACAGTTTTTTTTTGTGTGTCAAGAGAACATTTGCTGCAACCTAACAAATGTTCTGGGAACTAACACAGAAACAATTTTGGTTTGCAGTGAGCTTTGCAGAAGATGCGAGTGCTTTTTAAAATGATTGTTGCTCCTTTAAAAAAAAAGAAGAAGAATCCCTCTGTATGTTTGGTACTCTGTATGTTTGGTACTCTGTATGTTTGGTACTCTGTATGTTTGGTACTCTGTATGTTTGGTACTCTGTATGTTTGGTACTCGGTATGTTTGGTACTCTGTATGTTTGGTACTCTATGTTCATGAATCAACAGTGAATGCTGGAGGAATTTTATACATGTTTTTAATGATATTGTATGTCTGAAATATCTGAGGAACACGTTGTTCCTTTCCTAAGAAACTACACCTTGATACATAATGAGATGTGAACACAACTTAAATAAGCCCATCACTGTTCTCTTAGTTTTCCCATATATATGTGAGCCTCACCTTTGATGAGAAGCGAAGGGAACATCAAAGTCACTGAATTAAATTAAGCGACATCAATTGGTTTTGGTGTATCTGCCAGAATCCTTGAACCTACTATTAGGTATTTGTTTTTTGTTTGTTTTTCTTTTTAATTCAAATGTTCAAGAGGCTGATAGCACGCACGTCCTTTATCATTGTGTGTAGCGTTCAATTAATGGCTCAGGGGGGATATATCCCAAGAAGTTCAAAAGAAGGAGAGAAAAAATACCAGAGATGATTTAAGGGATCCACTCCACACTGTCAGTTTAAAAACATTTTTTTTTAAAGGTAGCCAGGAGTTACCTCTTTAATGCCAAGAAAATGTACAGCACACTGTTTAACCCTTTCCCCCTGACAGGGATTATAAACATGTAATTTGCAGTTGAAGACGATGTGATTTATATACGATGGATCACCCAGGTAGCCTCAAAACAATGTCAAAGCAGCTAAAACATCTATCAGAATGAGCGGTTGGGGGCATGATGGGTAATATTGGTCATGATATGGGTAATATCAAGGATAATAGTGTGTAGCATTTCCTGGGGTGTGTGGGTTATGGAGGGAGAAAAGAAAATCAGTGTGATAAAATGAGAATGACGCTGAATTAATGGTGCGTGTGGTTCAAATTTGGCCAACCACGTGCGGGTATCCCTATTTGTCTTATATAACAATATAAAACTACTTGGTGTTTCCATATAACTTGCCAAGAGTACAGAAACTAGTTGTAGGTCTAATATTCAATTCCACCTATTTACATAGGTGGAACTACATAACTTTATTTTCGTCTCTTACTTACTGTCGAGATGTGACTGAAAATATAGATATAAAATAACGTGTGGAGTAATTAATTCTCAAATAACTGGAACTTTCATGATTTAGTGTTTCTCCCACTTTGTTTTCAAGCAGGATAGTATGTTATGTTTTGACAGAATGACTTATTCTGACAAAGTGTTTCAGTTAAGAAGTGCAATATGAGAACAGTATGTTCAATTATAATAATAACATCTTAACAAAAGTGGGTAAGTAGAGAACATTAGAAAACTCATATCAGATTGACCCTTGGAAACAGAGAACCAGTTGAATCAGAAGTTAAGTTTTGCACACTTAAGTGGTGTATAAAAACATAATAATAATAACATTGGGTTTGACCCCACTGGGCACAGAAGTCAATTCAACACATATTCCACTTTGGTTCAACATAATTTCATTAACATGACGTAGAAACGTTGATTCAACCAGTGTCTGCCCAGTGGGACGAGTCGAGAACAGATGGGGTTTGTGTCACAGAGGTAATGTACAGTAGTATATGGTTCTACTGTCACAGGAAATATGTGTAATCTCAGTTACAGCTTTTGTTTCCCCATATCATAAAAGCAACAAAGCTTTCCATATGATAGACGCATACTGAATGAGAGTAACCCTTTTTAATCTGACGGTAACAATGATGTCCTTCCCAGACTCCAACAACTCAGACAGAAATCCAAAAATCATAAGGGCTTTGGTGCTGACGCTGGACACTGAAACACACTGTGTTTCCTTTCTGAAAACAAATCCACCTTACAAGGGTCGCCAAAGTCAACGGTGTTGGATTAGGGTTGAAGAGATCATTGGATACTATTTGTGCCACCCACTTCTCCTGCAATTACATCAAACATTGCCTAAACTGTAGGTAGGCCTATCACCTGAGTCGTCTGCCTGATCCTGAACTATCAAACCCAGCGACCCTTTTTGAACCCAGGATCAAATTATTGCTGTGCATGATGAGATACAGCAGCTGCTCGTTCAGCTTTGCTTTAATGAATGAAGATGAATGGACACATTACTACAGGTCACTTTTTAATATCCTAAATAACGCACTCATGCTAATTGCACCGTGCGGTTATATAATCAGATTCACAATTTATGAAATCCCTATAAAGAGATGGGGGGGGGGGGGGGCGTGTTTAAATCACTCTTTTATAGGTTGCCTCTGTTACGTTTATGATGGACGAGCATAATGAAGCCTAGCATTGCGCGTAGGATGTAATGAGAAGCAAACGCTTCCACATTTGACCTCCTATTTCTTTCATGTGATGGGGTAGAATGCAAACGCAGATCAATAGCATTGTCCTTGTTGTCAAGGA